>NW_027102392.1:300000-600000 GCF_035609145.1 Eleutherodactylus coqui
GATTGTGGGTCACGCAGGTTGGTTGCAATGCCCTAGTATAAACGATACCTGGAACACAAGCCAGTCCTCAGGATGCATTCTAACTCAAGAGCACGATCACGTTGTGCCTGACCAATGTTTCCATCTTGGGTAATAGCACAGTCCTAAGCGATATGGAGTGGAGTTGGCATATGAGCTGGTCTGTGGTTTTGCTTCCAACAGTTTCCACCGCACGCAGATGCTCGGTGGATACAATGTTGCGCGCTGGGGAAAACCCCAGGAATAATCCACAGCAGGCAGGCAAGCAAAGTATAAATAAGGGGGGGATTGGTTAGCTGCCTGCAACTCTTGCTTGTACCCGAATAAGGTTTTGCCTGCAACGCGGCCTTGTACTGCTTGAGGCGACGTGACATTCATGCACAAGGCACAAGTGCTGGCAGGTTTCTGCGGGCACCCACAGTGCAGCGTTGCATTCTTGAAACCGTTGCTTGACCCTTTCCCTAAAATCAGGAAGATTCGCTTACACCTCTTATGGCTTATAATAGCCGTCTCCTGGGATAACAATAGCAATACTGAGAATAATGAAAATAAAACGCATCATAGGCTGAAGAAATTAAACGCTCGGCACGTCTTTTCTTCAGCCTTACATGACTATATATCTATATATGTATACATCCATATATTTGGGTAGAAATCCATAAAAATATATATCGATATATATGCATTTCTATATATTTATATAGATATTTATCTATACACAGAAACAGATAGATAGATAGATGGATAGATAGATAGATAGATAGATAGATAGATAGATAGATAGATAGATAGATAGATAGATAGATAGATAGATAGATAGATAGATAGATAGATAGATAGATTGATTGATAGAAAGACTGTATGCAATAACCCTGGATGTCTGACAGTTGAAGCAGACTGGTGATGTCATTAAGGCTCTATTATGACACGTACAGCTTGGAAGCATAAATACTACAGCACGGCAGCCATTTATAGCCAGTCTCCATTGGAGATGGAAGTGGGCAGGAATGTACTGGCCTATCTTCCCAAGACGCCACAGCAGCCGGACAAATTGTATGTTCGACAGAATGGCTGTTTTATTCAGCCCATAAGGGTGACTACCCACTACAGTTTTTTTTTTTCACTGCGAAATTCGTAGCAGTTTTTTTTCTGCAGGGGTCTATGGGAATTGTAATGTTAAAATCGAAATCACGCAAATTCGCAATTTACCGCGAAATCGCAATTTTAACATTACAAGTCCCATAGACTCCTGCAGAAAAAAAAACGCTGCGAATTTCGCAGTGAAAAAAAACTGTAGTGGGTAGTCATCCTAAGGGGGAAACGGCGGCCTACAAAATCTGATTGGTCGCTGCTGCCACCATTTATGAAAAGGTCGGCTCAGTTCTTCCATGGATAAGAATAAGGTAGGTACATAGGCAGGCAGGTAGGTTCAGTTTTTGTAGGTTGAGGAATGCTTATGGGCAAGGCCTTATGTCTGAACGCTGGCGCATGAAATGGCAGAGAGGCCCGGCCCTGTGCATTCACTGATTATTGCCGTCAGCTGCTGTCTGCTTTCAAGCATGAATCAGGGGCTTCACACTTATCAACTGGCTTTGATTGTGGGTCACGCAGGTTGGTTGCAATGCCCTAGTATAAACGATACCTGGAACACAAGCCAGTCCTCAGGATGCATTCTAACTCAAGAGCACGATCACGTTGTGCCTGACCAATGTTTCCATCTTGGGTAATAGCACAGTCCTAAGCGATATGGAGTGGAGTTGGCATATGAGCTGGTCTGTGGTTTTGCTTCCAACAGTTTCCACCGCACGCAGATGCTCGGTGGATACAATGTTGCGCGCTGGGGAAAACCCCAGGAATAATCCACAGCAGGCAGGCAAGCAAAGTATAAATAAGGGGGGGATTGGTTAGCTGCCTGCAACTCTTGCTTGTACCCGAATAAGGTTTTGCCTGCAACGCGGCCTTGTACTGCTTGAGGCGACGTGACATTCATGCACAAGGCACAAGTGCTGGCAGGTTTCTGCGGGCACCCACAGTGCAGCGTTGCATTCTTGAAACCGTTGCTTGACCCTTTCCCTAAAATCAGGAAGATTCGCTTACACCTCTTATGGCTTATAATAGCCGTCTCCTGGGATAACAATAGCAATACTGAGAATAATGAAAATAAAACGCATCATAGGCTGAAGAAATTAAACGCTCGGCACGTCTTTTCTTCAGCCTTACATGACTATATATCTATATATGTATACATCCATATATTTGGGTAGAAATCCATAAAAATATATATCGATATATATGCATTTCTATATATTTATATAGATATTTATCTATACACAGAAACAGATAGATAGATAGATGGATAGATAGATAGATAGATAGATAGATAGATAGATTGATTGATTGATAGAAAGACTGTATGCAATAACCCTGGATGTCTGACAGTTGAAGCAGACTGGTGATGTCATTAAGGCTCTATTATGACACGTACAGCTTGGAAGCATAAATACTACAGCACGGCAGCCATTTATAGCCAGTCTCCATTGGAGATGGAAGTGGGCAGGAATGTACTGGCCTATCTTCCCAAGACGCCACAGCAGCCGGACAAATTGTATGTTCGACAGAATGGCTGTTTTATTCAGCCCATAAGGGTGACTACCCACTACAGTTTTTTTTTTTCACTGCGAAATTCGTAGCAGTTTTTTTTCTGCAGGGGTCTATGGGAATTGTAATGTTAAAATCGAAATCACGCAAATTCGCAATTTACCGCGAAATCGCAATTTTAACATTACAAGTCCCATAGACTCCTGCAGAAAAAAAAACGCTGCGAATTTCGCAGTGAAAAAAAACTGTAGTGGGTAGTCATCCTAAGGGGGAAACGGCGGCCTACAAAATCTGATTGGTCGCTGCTGCCACCATTTATGAAAAGGTCGGCTCAGTTCTTCCATGGATAAGAATAAGGTAGGTACATAGGCAGGCAGGTAGGTTCAGTTTTTGTAGGTTGAGGAATGCTTATGGGCAAGGCCTTATGTCTGAACGCTGGCGCATGAAATGGCAGAGAGGCCCGGCCCTGTGCATTCACTGATTATTGCCGTCAGCTGCTGTCTGCTTTCAAGCATGAATCAGGGGCTTCACACTTATCAACTGGCTTTGATTGTGGGTCACGCAGGTTGGTTGCAATGCCCTAGTATAAACGATACCTGGAACACAAGCCAGTCCTCAGGATGCATTCTAACTCAAGAGCACGATCACGTTGTGCCTGACCAATGTTTCCATCTTGGGTAATAGCACAGTCCTAAGCGATATGGAGTGGAGTTGGCATATGAGCTGGTCTGTGGTTTTGCTTCCAACAGTTTCCACCGCACGCAGATGCTCGGTGGATACAATGTTGCGCGCTGGGGAAAACCCCAGGAATAATCCACAGCAGGCAGGCAAGCAAAGTATAAATAAGGGGGGGATTGGTTAGCTGCCTGCAACTCTTGCTTGTACCCGAATAAGGTTTTGCCTGCAACGCGGCCTTGTACTGCTTGAGGCGACGTGACATTCATGCACAAGGCACAAGTGCTGGCAGGTTTCTGCGGGCACCCACAGTGCAGCGTTGCATTCTTGAAACCGTTGCTTGACCCTTTCCCTAAAATCAGGAAGATTCGCTTACACCTCTTATGGCTTATAATAGCCGTCTCCTGGGATAACAATAGCAATACTGAGAATAATGAAAATAAAACGCATCATAGGCTGAAGAAATTAAACGCTCGGCACGTCTTTTCTTCAGCCTTACATGACTATATATCTATATATGTATACATCCATATATTTGGGTAGAAATCCATAAAAATATATATCGATATATATGCATTTCTATATATTTATATAGATATTTATCTATACACAGAAACAGATAGATAGATAGATGGATAGATAGATAGATAGATAGATAGATAGATAGATAGATAGATAGATTGATTGATAGAAAGACTGTATGCAATAACCCTGGATGTCTGACAGTTGAAGCAGACTGGTGATGTCATTAAGGCTCTATTATGACACGTACAGCTTGGAAGCATAAATACTACAGCACGGCAGCCATTTATAGCCAGTCTCCATTGGAGATGGAAGTGGGCAGGAATGTACTGGCCTATCTTCCCAAGACGCCACAGCAGCCGGACAAATTGTATGTTCGACAGAATGGCTGTTTTATTCAGCCCATAAGGGTGACTACCCACTACAGTTTTTTTTTTTCACTGCGAAATTCGTAGCAGTTTTTTTTCTGCAGGGGTCTATGGGAATTGTAATGTTAAAATCGAAATCACGCAAATTCGCAATTTACCGCGAAATCGCAATTTTAACATTACAAGTCCCATAGACTCCTGCAGAAAAAAAAACGCTGCGAATTTCGCAGTGAAAAAAAACTGTAGTGGGTAGTCATCCTAAGGGGGAAACGGCGGCCTACAAAATCTGATTGGTCGCTGCTGCCACCATTTATGAAAAGGTCGGCTCAGTTCTTCCATGGATAAGAATAAGGTAGGTACATAGGCAGGCAGGTAGGTTCAGTTTTTGTAGGTTGAGGAATGCTTATGGGCAAGGCCTTATGTCTGAACGCTGGCGCATGAAATGGCAGAGAGGCCCGGCCCTGTGCATTCACTGATTATTGCCGTCAGCTGCTGTCTGCTTTCAAGCATGAATCAGGGGCTTCACACTTATCAACTGGCTTTGATTGTGGGTCACGCAGGTTGGTTGCAATGCCCTAGTATAAACGATACCTGGAACACAAGCCAGTCCTCAGGATGCATTCTAACTCAAGAGCACGATCACGTTGTGCCTGACCAATGTTTCCATCTTGGGTAATAGCACAGTCCTAAGCGATATGGAGTGGAGTTGGCATATGAGCTGGTCTGTGGTTTTGCTTCCAACAGTTTCCACCGCACGCAGATGCTCGGTGGATACAATGTTGCGCGCTGGGGAAAACCCCAGGAATAATCCACAGCAGGCAGGCAAGCAAAGTATAAATAAGGGGGGGATTGGTTAGCTGCCTGCAACTCTTGCTTGTACCCGAATAAGGTTTTGCCTGCAACGCGGCCTTGTACTGCTTGAGGCGACGTGACATTCATGCACAAGGCACAAGTGCTGGCAGGTTTCTGCGGGCACCCACAGTGCAGCGTTGCATTCTTGAAACCGTTGCTTGACCCTTTCCCTAAAATCAGGAAGATTCGCTTACACCTCTTATGGCTTATAATAGCCGTCTCCTGGGATAACAATAGCAATACTGAGAATAATGAAAATAAAACGCATCATAGGCTGAAGAAATTAAACGCTCGGCACGTCTTTTCTTCAGCCTTACATGACTATATATCTATATATGTATACATCCATATATTTGGGTAGAAATCCATAAAAATATATATCGATATATATGCATTTCTATATATTTATATAGATATTTATCTATACACAGAAACAGATAGATAGATAGATGGATAGATAGATAGATAGATAGATAGATAGATAGATAGATAGATAGATAGATAGATAGATAGATTGATTGATAGAAAGACTGTATGCAATAACCCTGGATGTCTGACAGTTGAAGCAGACTGGTGATGTCATTAAGGCTCTATTATGACACGTACAGCTTGGAAGCATAAATACTACAGCACGGCAGCCATTTATAGCCAGTCTCCATTGGAGATGGAAGTGGGCAGGAATGTACTGGCCTATCTTCCCAAGACGCCACAGCAGCCGGACAAATTGTATGTTCGACAGAATGGCTGTTTTATTCAGCCCATAAGGGTGACTACCCACTACAGTTTTTTTTTTTCACTGCGAAATTCGTAGCAGTTTTTTTTCTGCAGGGGTCTATGGGAATTGTAATGTTAAAATCGAAATCACGCAAATTCGCAATTTACCGCGAAATCGCAATTTTAACATTACAAGTCCCATAGACTCCTGCAGAAAAAAAAACGCTGCGAATTTCGCAGTGAAAAAAAACTGTAGTGGGTAGTCATCCTAAGGGGGAAACGGCGGCCTACAAAATCTGATTGGTCGCTGCTGCCACCATTTATGAAAAGGTCGGCTCAGTTCTTCCATGGATAAGAATAAGGTAGGTACATAGGCAGGCAGGTAGGTTCAGTTTTTGTAGGTTGAGGAATGCTTATGGGCAAGGCCTTATGTCTGAACGCTGGCGCATGAAATGGCAGAGAGGCCCGGCCCTGTGCATTCACTGATTATTGCCGTCAGCTGCTGTCTGCTTTCAAGCATGAATCAGGGGCTTCACACTTATCAACTGGCTTTGATTGTGGGTCACGCAGGTTGGTTGCAATGCCCTAGTATAAACGATACCTGGAACACAAGCCAGTCCTCAGGATGCATTCTAACTCAAGAGCACGATCACGTTGTGCCTGACCAATGTTTCCATCTTGGGTAATAGCACAGTCCTAAGCGATATGGAGTGGAGTTGGCATATGAGCTGGTCTGTGGTTTTGCTTCCAACAGTTTCCACCGCACGCAGATGCTCGGTGGATACAATGTTGCGCGCTGGGGAAAACCCCAGGAATAATCCACAGCAGGCAGGCAAGCAAAGTATAAATAAGGGGGGGATTGGTTAGCTGCCTGCAACTCTTGCTTGTACCCGAATAAGGTTTTGCCTGCAACGCGGCCTTGTACTGCTTGAGGCGACGTGACATTCATGCACAAGGCACAAGTGCTGGCAGGTTTCTGCGGGCACCCACAGTGCAGCGTTGCATTCTTGAAACCGTTGCTTGACCCTTTCCCTAAAATCAGGAAGATTCGCTTACACCTCTTATGGCTTATAATAGCCGTCTCCTGGGATAACAATAGCAATACTGAGAATAATGAAAATAAAACGCATCATAGGCTGAAGAAATTAAACGCTCGGCACGTCTTTTCTTCAGCCTTACATGACTATATATCTATATATGTATACATCCATATATTTGGGTAGAAATCCATAAAAATATATATCGATATATATGCATTTCTATATATTTATATAGATATTTATCTATACACAGAAACAGATAGATAGATAGATGGATAGATAGATAGATAGATAGATAGATAGATAGATTGATTGATTGATTGATAGAAAGACTGTATGCAATAACCCTGGATGTCTGACAGTTGAAGCAGACTGGTGATGTCATTAAGGCTCTATTATGACACGTACAGCTTGGAAGCATAAATACTACAGCACGGCAGCCATTTATAGCCAGTCTCCATTGGAGATGGAAGTGGGCAGGAATGTACTGGCCTATCTTCCCAAGACGCCACAGCAGCCGGACAAATTGTATGTTCGACAGAATGGCTGTTTTATTCAGCCCATAAGGGTGACTACCCACTACAGTTTTTTTTTTTCACTGCGAAATTCGTAGCAGTTTTTTTTCTGCAGGGGTCTATGGGAATTGTAATGTTAAAATCGAAATCACGCAAATTCGCAATTTACCGCGAAATCGCAATTTTAACATTACAAGTCCCATAGATTCCTGCAGAAAAAAAAACGCTGCGAATTTCGCAGTGAAAAAAAACTGTAGTGGGTAGTCATCCTAAGGGGGAAACGGCGGCCTACAAAATCTGATTGGTCGCTGCTGCCACCATTTATGAAAAGGTCGGCTCAGTTCTTCCATGGATAAGAATAAGGTAGGTACATAGGCAGGCAGGTAGGTTCAGTTTTTGTAGGTTGAGGAATGCTTATGGGCAAGGCCTTATGTCTGAACGCTGGCGCATGAAATGGCAGAGAGGCCCGGCCCTGTGCATTCACTGATTATTGCCGTCAGCTGCTGTCTGCTTTCAAGCATGAATCAGGGGCTTCACACTTATCAACTGGCTTTGATTGTGGGTCACGCAGGTTGGTTGCAATGCCCTAGTATAAACGATACCTGGAACACAAGCCAGTCCTCAGGATGCATTCTAACTCAAGAGCACGATCACGTTGTGCCTGACCAATGTTTCCATCTTGGGTAATAGCACAGTCCTAAGCGATATGGAGTGGAGTTGGCATATGAGCTGGTCTGTGGTTTTGCTTCCAACAGTTTCCACCGCACGCAGATGCTCGGTGGATACAATGTTGCGCGCTGGGGAAAACCCCAGGAATAATCCACAGCAGGCAGGCAAGCAAAGTATAAATAAGGGGGGGATTGGTTAGCTGCCTGCAACTCTTGCTTGTACCCGAATAAGGTTTTGCCTGCAACGCGGCCTTGTACTGCTTGAGGCGACGTGACATTCATGCACAAGGCACAAGTGCTGGCAGGTTTCTGCGGGCACCCACAGTGCAGCGTTGCATTCTTGAAACCGTTGCTTGACCCTTTCCCTAAAATCAGGAAGATTCGCTTACACCTCTTATGGCTTATAATAGCCGTCTCCTGGGATAACAATAGCAATACTGAGAATAATGAAAATAAAACGCATCATAGGCTGAAGAAATTAAACGCTCGGCACGTCTTTTCTTCAGCCTTACATGACTATATATCTATATATGTATACATCCATATATTTGGGTAGAAATCCATAAAAATATATATCGATATATATGCATTTCTATATATTTATATAGATATTTATCTATACACAGAAACAGATAGATAGATAGATGGATAGATAGATAGATAGATAGATAGATAGATAGATAGATAGATAGATAGATAGATTGATTGATAGAAAGACTGTATGCAATAACCCTGGATGTCTGACAGTTGAAGCAGACTGGTGATGTCATTAAGGCTCTATTATGACACGTACAGCTTGGAAGCATAAATACTACAGCACGGCAGCCATTTATAGCCAGTCTCCATTGGAGATGGAAGTGGGCAGGAATGTACTGGCCTATCTTCCCAAGACGCCACAGCAGCCGGACAAATTGTATGTTCGACAGAATGGCTGTTTTATTCAGCCCATAAGGGTGACTACCCACTACAGTTTTTTTTTTTCACTGCGAAATTCGTAGCAGTTTTTTTTCTGCAGGGGTCTATGGGAATTGTAATGTTAAAATCGAAATCACGCAAATTCGCAATTTACCGCGAAATCGCAATTTTAACATTACAAGTCCCATAGACTCCTGCAGAAAAAAAAACGCTGCGAATTTCGCAGTGAAAAAAAACTGTAGTGGGTAGTCATCCTAAGGGGGAAACGGCGGCCTACAAAATCTGATTGGTCGCTGCTGCCACCATTTATGAAAAGGTCGGCTCAGTTCTTCCATGGATAAGAATAAGGTAGGTACATAGGCAGGCAGGTAGGTTCAGTTTTTGTAGGTTGAGGAATGCTTATGGGCAAGGCCTTATGTCTGAACGCTGGCGCATGAAATGGCAGAGAGGCCCGGCCCTGTGCATTCACTGATTATTGCCGTCAGCTGCTGTCTGCTTTCAAGCATGAATCAGGGGCTTCACACTTATCAACTGGCTTTGATTGTGGGTCACGCAGGTTGGTTGCAATGCCCTAGTATAAACGATACCTGGAACACAAGCCAGTCCTCAGGATGCATTCTAACTCAAGAGCACGATCACGTTGTGCCTGACCAATGTTTCCATCTTGGGTAATAGCACAGTCCTAAGCGATATGGAGTGGAGTTGGCATATGAGCTGGTCTGTGGTTTTGCTTCCAACAGTTTCCACCGCACGCAGATGCTCGGTGGATACAATGTTGCGCGCTGGGGAAAACCCCAGGAATAATCCACAGCAGGCAGGCAAGCAAAGTATAAATAAGGGGGGGATTGGTTAGCTGCCTGCAACTCTTGCTTGTACCCGAATAAGGTTTTGCCTGCAACGCGGCCTTGTACTGCTTGAGGCGACGTGACATTCATGCACAAGGCACAAGTGCTGGCAGGTTTCTGCGGGCACCCACAGTGCAGCGTTGCATTCTTGAAACCGTTGCTTGACCCTTTCCCTAAAATCAGGAAGATTCGCTTACACCTCTTATGGCTTATAATAGCCGTCTCCTGGGATAACAATAGCAATACTGAGAATAATGAAAATAAAACGCATCATAGGCTGAAGAAATTAAACGCTCGGCACGTCTTTTCTTCAGCCTTACATGACTATATATCTATATATGTATACATCCATATATTTGGGTAGAAATCCATAAAAATATATATCGATATATATGCATTTCTATATATTTATATAGATATTTATCTATACACAGAAACAGATAGATAGATAGATGGATAGATAGATAGATAGATAGATAGATAGATAGATAGATAGATAGATAGATAGATAGATAGATAGATAGATAGATAGATAGATTGATTGATAGAAAGACTGTATGCAATAACCCTGGATGTCTGACAGTTGAAGCAGACTGGTGATGTCATTAAGGCTCTATTATGACACGTACAGCTTGGAAGCATAAATACTACAGCACGGCAGCCATTTATAGCCAGTCTCCATTGGAGATGGAAGTGGGCAGGAATGTACTGGCCTATCTTCCCAAGACGCCACAGCAGCCGGACAAATTGTATGTTCGACAGAATGGCTGTTTTATTCAGCCCATAAGGGTGACTACCCACTACAGTTTTTTTTTTTCACTGCGAAATTCGTAGCAGTTTTTTTTCTGCAGGGGTCTATGGGAATTGTAATGTTAAAATCGAAATCACGCAAATTCGCAATTTACCGCGAAATCGCAATTTTAACATTACAAGTCCCATAGACTCCTGCAGAAAAAAAAACGCTGCGAATTTCGCAGTGAAAAAAAACTGTAGTGGGTAGTCATCCTAAGGGGGAAACGGCGGCCTACAAAATCTGATTGGTCGCTGCTGCCACCATTTATGAAAAGGTCGGCTCAGTTCTTCCATGGATAAGAATAAGGTAGGTACATAGGCAGGCAGGTAGGTTCAGTTTTTGTAGGTTGAGGAATGCTTATGGGCAAGGCCTTATGTCTGAACGCTGGCGCATGAAATGGCAGAGAGGCCCGGCCCTGTGCATTCACTGATTATTGCCGTCAGCTGCTGTCTGCTTTCAAGCATGAATCAGGGGCTTCACACTTATCAACTGGCTTTGATTGTGGGTCACGCAGGTTGGTTGCAATGCCCTAGTATAAACGATACCTGGAACACAAGCCAGTCCTCAGGATGCATTCTAACTCAAGAGCACGATCACGTTGTGCCTGACCAATGTTTCCATCTTGGGTAATAGCACAGTCCTAAGCGATATGGAGTGGAGTTGGCATATGAGCTGGTCTGTGGTTTTGCTTCCAACAGTTTCCACCGCACGCAGATGCTCGGTGGATACAATGTTGCGCGCTGGGGAAAACCCCAGGAATAATCCACAGCAGGCAGGCAAGCAAAGTATAAATAAGGGGGGGATTGGTTAGCTGCCTGCAACTCTTGCTTGTACCCGAATAAGGTTTTGCCTGCAACGCGGCCTTGTACTGCTTGAGGCGACGTGACATTCATGCACAAGGCACAAGTGCTGGCAGGTTTCTGCGGGCACCCACAGTGCAGCGTTGCATTCTTGAAACCGTTGCTTGACCCTTTCCCTAAAATCAGGAAGATTCGCTTACACCTCTTATGGCTTATAATAGCCGTCTCCTGGGATAACAATAGCAATACTGAGAATAATGAAAATAAAACGCATCATAGGCTGAAGAAATTAAACGCTCGGCACGTCTTTTCTTCAGCCTTACATGACTATATATCTATATATGTATACATCCATATATTTGGGTAGAAATCCATAAAAATATATATCGATATATATGCATTTCTATATATTTATATAGATATTTATCTATACACAGAAACAGATAGATAGATAGATGGATAGATAGATAGATAGATAGATAGATAGATAGATAGATAGATAGATAGATAGATAGATAGATAGATAGATAGATTGATTGATAGAAAGACTGTATGCAATAACCCTGGATGTCTGACAGTTGAAGCAGACTGGTGATGTCATTAAGGCTCTATTATGACACGTACAGCTTGGAAGCATAAATACTACAGCACGGCAGCCATTTATAGCCAGTCTCCATTGGAGATGGAAGTGGGCAGGAATGTACTGGCCTATCTTCCCAAGACGCCACAGCAGCCGGACAAATTGTATGTTCGACAGAATGGCTGTTTTATTCAGCCCATAAGGGTGACTACCCACTACAGTTTTTTTTTTTCACTGCGAAATTCGTAGCAGTTTTTTTTCTGCAGGGGTCTATGGGAATTGTAATGTTAAAATCGAAATCACGCAACTTCGCAATTTACCGCGAAATCGCAATTTTAACATTACAAGTCCCATAGACTCCTGCAGAAAAAAAAACGCTGCGAATTTCGCAGTGAAAAAAAACTGTAGTGGGTAGTCATCCTAAGGGGGAAACGGCGGCCTACAAAATCTGATTGGTCGCTGCTGCCACCATTTATGAAAAGGTCGGCTCAGTTCTTCCATGGATAAGAATAAGGTAGGTACATAGGCAGGCAGGTAGGTTCAGTTTTTGTAGGTTGAGGAATGCTTATGGGCAAGGCCTTATGTCTGAACGCTGGCGCATGAAATGGCAGAGAGGCCCGGCCCTGTGCATTCACTGATTATTGCCGTCAGCTGCTGTCTGCTTTCAAGCATGAATCAGGGGCTTCACACTTATCAACTGGCTTTGATTGTGGGTCACGCAGGTTGGTTGCAATGCCCTAGTATAAACGATACCTGGAACACAAGCCAGTCCTCAGGATGCATTCTAACTCAAGAGCACGATCACGTTGTGCCTGACCAATGTTTCCATCTTGGGTAATAGCACAGTCCTAAGCGATATGGAGTGGAGTTGGCATATGAGCTGGTCTGTGGTTTTGCTTCCAACAGTTTCCACCGCACGCAGATGCTCGGTGGATACAATGTTGCGCGCTGGGGAAAACCCCAGGAATAATCCACAGCAGGCAGGCAAGCAAAGTATAAATAAGGGGGGGATTGGTTAGCTGCCTGCAACTCTTGCTTGTACCCGAATAAGGTTTTGCCTGCAACGCGGCCTTGTACTGCTTGAGGCGACGTGACATTCATGCACAAGGCACAAGTGCTGGCAGGTTTCTGCGGGCACCCACAGTGCAGCGTTGCATTCTTGAAACCGTTGCTTGACCCTTTCCCTAAAATCAGGAAGATTCGCTTACACCTCTTATGGCTTATAATAGCCGTCTCCTGGGATAACAATAGCAATACTGAGAATAATGAAAATAAAACGCATCATAGGCTGAAGAAATTAAACGCTCGGCACGTCTTTTCTTCAGCCTTACATGACTATATATCTATATATGTATACATCCATATATTTGGGTAGAAATCCATAAAAATATATATCGATATATATGCATTTCTATATATTTATATAGATATTTATCTATACACAGAAACAGATAGATAGATAGATGGATAGATAGATAGATAGATAGATAGATAGATAGATTGATTGATTGATAGAAAGACTGTATGCAATAACCCTGGATGTCTGACAGTTGAAGCAGACTGGTGATGTCATTAAGGCTCTATTATGACACGTACAGCTTGGAAGCATAAATACTACAGCACGGCAGCCATTTATAGCCAGTCTCCATTGGAGATGGAAGTGGGCAGGAATGTACTGGCCTATCTTCCCAAGACGCCACAGCAGCCGGACAAATTGTATGTTCGACAGAATGGCTGTTTTATTCAGCCCATAAGGGTGACTACCCACTACAGTTTTTTTTTTTCACTGCGAAATTCGTAGCAGTTTTTTTTCTGCAGGGGTCTATGGGAATTGTAATGTTAAAATCGAAATCACGCAAATTCGCAATTTACCGCGAAATCGCAATTTTAACATTACAAGTCCCATAGACTCCTGCAGAAAAAAAAACGCTGCGAATTTCGCAGTGAAAAAAAACTGTAGTGGGTAGTCATCCTAAGGGGGAAACGGCGGCCTACAAAATCTGATTGGTCGCTGCTGCCACCATTTATGAAAAGGTCGGCTCAGTTCTTCCATGGATAAGAATAAGGTAGGTACATAGGCAGGCAGGTAGGTTCAGTTTTTGTAGGTTGAGGAATGCTTATGGGCAAGGCCTTATGTCTGAACGCTGGCGCATGAAATGGCAGAGAGGCCCGGCCCTGTGCATTCACTGATTATTGCCGTCAGCTGCTGTCTGCTTTCAAGCATGAATCAGGGGCTTCACACTTATCAACTGGCTTTGATTGTGGGTCACGCAGGTTGGTTGCAATGCCCTAGTATAAACGATACCTGGAACACAAGCCAGTCCTCAGGATGCATTCTAACTCAAGAGCACGATCACGTTGTGCCTGACCAATGTTTCCATCTTGGGTAATAGCACAGTCCTAAGCGATATGGAGTGGAGTTGGCATATGAGCTGGTCTGTGGTTTTGCTTCCAACAGTTTCCACCGCACGCAGATGCTCGGTGGATACAATGTTGCGCGCTGGGGAAAACCCCAGGAATAATCCACAGCAGGCAGGCAAGCAAAGTATAAATAAGGGGGGGATTGGTTAGCTGCCTGCAACTCTTGCTTGTACCCGAATAAGGTTTTGCCTGCAACGCGGCCTTGTACTGCTTGAGGCGACGTGACATTCATGCACAAGGCACAAGTGCTGGCAGGTTTCTGCGGGCACCCACAGTGCAGCGTTGCATTCTTGAAACCGTTGCTTGACCCTTTCCCTAAAATCAGGAAGATTCGCTTACACCTCTTATGGCTTATAATAGCCGTCTCCTGGGATAACAATAGCAATACTGAGAATAATGAAAATAAAACGCATCATAGGCTGAAGAAATTAAACGCTCGGCACGTCTTTTCTTCAGCCTTACATGACTATATATCTATATATGTATACATCCATATATTTGGGTAGAAATCCATAAAAATATATATCGATATATATGCATTTCTATATATTTATATAGATATTTATCTATACACAGAAACAGATAGATAGATAGATGGATAGATAGATAGATAGATAGATAGATAGATAGATAGATAGATAGATTGATTGATAGAAAGACTGTATGCAATAACCCTGGATGTCTGACAGTTGAAGCAGACTGGTGATGTCATTAAGGCTCTATTATGACACGTACAGCTTGGAAGCATAAATACTACAGCACGGCAGCCATTTATAGCCAGTCTCCATTGGAGATGGAAGTGGGCAGGAATGTACTGGCCTATCTTCCCAAGACGCCACAGCAGCCGGACAAATTGTATGTTCGACAGAATGGCTGTTTTATTCAGCCCATAAGGGTGACTACCCACTACAGTTTTTTTTTTTCACTGCGAAATTCGTAGCAGTTTTTTTTCTGCAGGGGTCTATGGGAATTGTAATGTTAAAATCGAAATCACGCAAATTCGCAATTTACCGCGAAATCGCAATTTTAACATTACAAGTCCCATAGACTCCTGCAGAAAAAAAAACGCTGCGAATTTCGCAGTGAAAAAAAACTGTAGTGGGTAGTCATCCTAAGGGGGAAACGGCGGCCTACAAAATCTGATTGGTCGCTGCTGCCACCATTTATGAAAAGGTCGGCTCAGTTCTTCCATGGATAAGAATAAGGTAGGTACATAGGCAGGCAGGTAGGTTCAGTTTTTGTAGGTTGAGGAATGCTTATGGGCAAGGCCTTATGTCTGAACGCTGGCGCATGAAATGGCAGAGAGGCCCGGCCCTGTGCATTCACTGATTATTGCCGTCAGCTGCTGTCTGCTTTCAAGCATGAATCAGGGGCTTCACACTTATCAACTGGCTTTGATTGTGGGTCACGCAGGTTGGTTGCAATGCCCTAGTATAAACGATACCTGGAACACAAGCCAGTCCTCAGGATGCATTCTAACTCAAGAGCACGATCACGTTGTGCCTGACCAATGTTTCCATCTTGGGTAATAGCACAGTCCTAAGCGATATGGAGTGGAGTTGGCATATGAGCTGGTCTGTGGTTTTGCTTCCAACAGTTTCCACCGCACGCAGATGCTCGGTGGATACAATGTTGCGCGCTGGGGAAAACCCCAGGAATAATCCACAGCAGGCAGGCAAGCAAAGTATAAATAAGGGGGGGATTGGTTAGCTGCCTGCAACTCTTGCTTGTACCCGAATAAGGTTTTGCCTGCAACGCGGCCTTGTACTGCTTGAGGCGACGTGACATTCATGCACAAGGCACAAGTGCTGGCAGGTTTCTGCGGGCACCCACAGTGCAGCGTTGCATTCTTGAAACCGTTGCTTGACCCTTTCCCTAAAATCAGGAAGATTCGCTTACACCTCTTATGGCTTATAATAGCCGTCTCCTGGGATAACAATAGCAATACTGAGAATAATGAAAATAAAACGCATCATAGGCTGAAGAAATTAAACGCTCGGCACGTCTTTTCTTCAGCCTTACATGACTATATATCTATATATGTATACATCCATATATTTGGGTAGAAATCCATAAAAATATATATCGATATATATGCATTTCTATATATTTATATAGATATTTATCTATACACAGAAACAGATAGATAGATAGATGGATAGATAGATAGATAGATAGATAGATAGATAGATAGATAGATAGATAGATAGATAGATTGATTGATAGAAAGACTGTATGCAATAACCCTGGATGTCTGACAGTTGAAGCAGACTGGTGATGTCATTAAGGCTCTATTATGACACGTACAGCTTGGAAGCATAAATACTACAGCACGGCAGCCATTTATAGCCAGTCTCCATTGGAGATGGAAGTGGGCAGGAATGTACTGGCCTATCTTCCCAAGACGCCACAGCAGCCGGACAAATTGTATGTTCGACAGAATGGCTGTTTTATTCAGCCCATAAGGGTGACTACCCACTACAGTTTTTTTTTTTCACTGCGAAATTCGTAGCAGTTTTTTTTCTGCAGGGGTCTATGGGAATTGTAATGTTAAAATCGAAATCACGCAACTTCGCAATTTACCGCGAAATCGCAATTTTAACATTACAAGTCCCATAGACTCCTGCAGAAAAAAAAACGCTGCGAATTTCGCAGTGAAAAAAAACTGTAGTGGGTAGTCATCCTAAGGGGGAAACGGCGGCCTACAAAATCTGATTGGTCGCTGCTGCCACCATTTATGAAAAGGTCGGCTCAGTTCTTCCATGGATAAGAATAAGGTAGGTACATAGGCAGGCAGGTAGGTTCAGTTTTTGTAGGTTGAGGAATGCTTATGGGCAAGGCCTTATGTCTGAACGCTGGCGCATGAAATGGCAGAGAGGCCCGGCCCTGTGCATTCACTGATTATTGCCGTCAGCTGCTGTCTGCTTTCAAGCATGAATCAGGGGCTTCACACTTATCAACTGGCTTTGATTGTGGGTCACGCAGGTTGGTTGCAATGCCCTAGTATAAACGATACCTGGAACACAAGCCAGTCCTCAGGATGCATTCTAACTCAAGAGCACGATCACGTTGTGCCTGACCAATGTTTCCATCTTGGGTAATAGCACAGTCCTAAGCGATATGGAGTGGAGTTGGCATATGAGCTGGTCTGTGGTTTTGCTTCCAACAGTTTCCACCGCACGCAGATGCTCGGTGGATACAATGTTGCGCGCTGGGGAAAACCCCAGGAATAATCCACAGCAGGCAGGCAAGCAAAGTATAAATAAGGGGGGGATTGGTTAGCTGCCTGCAACTCTTGCTTGTACCCGAATAAGGTTTTGCCTGCAACGCGGCCTTGTACTGCTTGAGGCGACGTGACATTCATGCACAAGGCACAAGTGCTGGCAGGTTTCTGCGGGCACCCACAGTGCAGCGTTGCATTCTTGAAACCGTTGCTTGACCCTTTCCCTAAAATCAGGAAGATTCGCTTACACCTCTTATGGCTTATAATAGCCGTCTCCTGGGATAACAATAGCAATACTGAGAATAATGAAAATAAAACGCATCATAGGCTGAAGAAATTAAACGCTCGGCACGTCTTTTCTTCAGCCTTACATGACTATATATCTATATATGTATACATCCATATATTTGGGTAGAAATCCATAAAAATATATATCGATATATATGCATTTCTATATATTTATATAGATATTTATCTATACACAGAAACAGATAGATAGATAGATGGATAGATAGATAGATAGATAGATAGATAGATAGATTGATTGATTGATAGAAAGACTGTATGCAATAACCCTGGATGTCTGACAGTTGAAGCAGACTGGTGATGTCATTAAGGCTCTATTATGACACGTACAGCTTGGAAGCATAAATACTACAGCACGGCAGCCATTTATAGCCAGTCTCCATTGGAGATGGAAGTGGGCAGGAATGTACTGGCCTATCTTCCCAAGACGCCACAGCAGCCGGACAAATTGTATGTTCGACAGAATGGCTGTTTTATTCAGCCCATAAGGGTGACTACCCACTACAGTTTTTTTTTTTCACTGCGAAATTCGTAGCAGTTTTTTTTCTGCAGGGGTCTATGGGAATTGTAATGTTAAAATCGAAATCACGCAAATTCGCAATTTACCGCGAAATCGCAATTTTAACATTACAAGTCCCATAGACTCCTGCAGAAAAAAAAACGCTGCGAATTTCGCAGTGAAAAAAAACTGTAGTGGGTAGTCATCCTAAGGGGGAAACGGCGGCCTACAAAATCTGATTGGTCGCTGCTGCCACCATTTATGAAAAGGTCGGCTCAGTTCTTCCATGGATAAGAATAAGGTAGGTACATAGGCAGGCAGGTAGGTTCAGTTTTTGTAGGTTGAGGAATGCTTATGGGCAAGGCCTTATGTCTGAACGCTGGCGCATGAAATGGCAGAGAGGCCCGGCCCTGTGCATTCACTGATTATTGCCGTCAGCTGCTGTCTGCTTTCAAGCATGAATCAGGGGCTTCACACTTATCAACTGGCTTTGATTGTGGGTCACGCAGGTTGGTTGCAATGCCCTAGTATAAACGATACCTGGAACACAAGCCAGTCCTCAGGATGCATTCTAACTCAAGAGCACGATCACGTTGTGCCTGACCAATGTTTCCATCTTGGGTAATAGCACAGTCCTAAGCGATATGGAGTGGAGTTGGCATATGAGCTGGTCTGTGGTTTTGCTTCCAACAGTTTCCACCGCACGCAGATGCTCGGTGGATACAATGTTGCGCGCTGGGGAAAACCCCAGGAATAATCCACAGCAGGCAGGCAAGCAAAGTATAAATAAGGGGGGGATTGGTTAGCTGCCTGCAACTCTTGCTTGTACCCGAATAAGGTTTTGCCTGCAACGCGGCCTTGTACTGCTTGAGGCGACGTGACATTCATGCACAAGGCACAAGTGCTGGCAGGTTTCTGCGGGCACCCACAGTGCAGCGTTGCATTCTTGAAACCGTTGCTTGACCCTTTCCCTAAAATCAGGAAGATTCGCTTACACCTCTTATGGCTTATAATAGCCGTCTCCTGGGATAACAATAGCAATACTGAGAATAATGAAAATAAAACGCATCATAGGCTGAAGAAATTAAACGCTCGGCACGTCTTTTCTTCAGCCTTACATGACTATATATCTATATATGTATACATCCATATATTTGGGTAGAAATCCATAAAAATATATATCGATATATATGCATTTCTATATATTTATATAGATATTTATCTATACACAGAAACAGATAGATAGATAGATGGATAGATAGATAGATAGATAGATAGATAGATAGATAGATAGATAGATAGATAGATAGATTGATTGATAGAAAGACTGTATGCAATAACCCTGGATGTCTGACAGTTGAAGCAGACTGGTGATGTCATTAAGGCTCTATTATGACACGTACAGCTTGGAAGCATAAATACTACAGCACGGCAGCCATTTATAGCCAGTCTCCATTGGAGATGGAAGTGGGCAGGAATGTACTGGCCTATCTTCCCAAGACGCCACAGCAGCCGGACAAATTGTATGTTCGACAGAATGGCTGTTTTATTCAGCCCATAAGGGTGACTACCCACTACAGTTTTTTTTTTTCACTGCGAAATTCGTAGCAGTTTTTTTTCTGCAGGGGTCTATGGGAATTGTAATGTTAAAATCGAAATCACGCAACTTCGCAATTTACCGCGAAATCGCAATTTTAACATTACAAGTCCCATAGACTCCTGCAGAAAAAAAAACGCTGCGAATTTCGCAGTGAAAAAAAACTGTAGTGGGTAGTCATCCTAAGGGGGAAACGGCGGCCTACAAAATCTGATTGGTCGCTGCTGCCACCATTTATGAAAAGGTCGGCTCAGTTCTTCCATGGATAAGAATAAGGTAGGTACATAGGCAGGCAGGTAGGTTCAGTTTTTGTAGGTTGAGGAATGCTTATGGGCAAGGCCTTATGTCTGAACGCTGGCGCATGAAATGGCAGAGAGGCCCGGCCCTGTGCATTCACTGATTATTGCCGTCAGCTGCTGTCTGCTTTCAAGCATGAATCAGGGGCTTCACACTTATCAACTGGCTTTGATTGTGGGTCACGCAGGTTGGTTGCAATGCCCTAGTATAAACGATACCTGGAACACAAGCCAGTCCTCAGGATGCATTCTAACTCAAGAGCACGATCACGTTGTGCCTGACCAATGTTTCCATCTTGGGTAATAGCACAGTCCTAAGCGATATGGAGTGGAGTTGGCATATGAGCTGGTCTGTGGTTTTGCTTCCAACAGTTTCCACCGCACGCAGATGCTCGGTGGATACAATGTTGCGCGCTGGGGAAAACCCCAGGAATAATCCACAGCAGGCAGGCAAGCAAAGTATAAATAAGGGGGGGATTGGTTAGCTGCCTGCAACTCTTGCTTGTACCCGAATAAGGTTTTGCCTGCAACGCGGCCTTGTACTGCTTGAGGCGACGTGACATTCATGCACAAGGCACAAGTGCTGGCAGGTTTCTGCGGGCACCCACAGTGCAGCGTTGCATTCTTGAAACCGTTGCTTGACCCTTTCCCTAAAATCAGGAAGATTCGCTTACACCTCTTATGGCTTATAATAGCCGTCTCCTGGGATAACAATAGCAATACTGAGAATAATGAAAATAAAACGCATCATAGGCTGAAGAAATTAAACGCTCGGCACGTCTTTTCTTCAGCCTTACATGACTATATATCTATATATGTATACATCCATATATTTGGGTAGAAATCCATAAAAATATATATCGATATATATGCATTTCTATATATTTATATAGATATTTATCTATACACAGAAACAGATAGATAGATAGATGGATAGATAGATAGATAGATAGATAGATAGATTGATTGATTGATAGAAAGACTGTATGCAATAACCCTGGATGTCTGACAGTTGAAGCAGACTGGTGATGTCATTAAGGCTCTATTATGACACGTACAGCTTGGAAGCATAAATACTACAGCACGGCAGCCATTTATAGCCAGTCTCCATTGGAGATGGAAGTGGGCAGGAATGTACTGGCCTATCTTCCCAAGACGCCACAGCAGCCGGACAAATTGTATGTTCGACAGAATGGCTGTTTTATTCAGCCCATAAGGGTGACTACCCACTACAGTTTTTTTTTTTCACTGCGAAATTCGTAGCAGTTTTTTTTCTGCAGGGGTCTATGGGAATTGTAATGTTAAAATCGAAATCACGCAAATTCGCAATTTACCGCGAAATCGCAATTTTAACATTACAAGTCCCATAGACTCCTGCAGAAAAAAAAACGCTGCGAATTTCGCAGTGAAAAAAAACTGTAGTGGGTAGTCATCCTAAGGGGGAAACGGCGGCCTACAAAATCTGATTGGTCGCTGCTGCCACCATTTATGAAAAGGTCGGCTCAGTTCTTCCATGGATAAGAATAAGGTAGGTACATAGGCAGGCAGGTAGGTTCAGTTTTTGTAGGTTGAGGAATGCTTATGGGCAAGGCCTTATGTCTGAACGCTGGCGCATGAAATGGCAGAGAGGCCCGGCCCTGTGCATTCACTGATTATTGCCGTCAGCTGCTGTCTGCTTTCAAGCATGAATCAGGGGCTTCACACTTATCAACTGGCTTTGATTGTGGGTCACGCAGGTTGGTTGCAATGCCCTAGTATAAACGATACCTGGAACACAAGCCAGTCCTCAGGATGCATTCTAACTCAAGAGCACGATCACGTTGTGCCTGACCAATGTTTCCATCTTGGGTAATAGCACAGTCCTAAGCGATATGGAGTGGAGTTGGCATATGAGCTGGTCTGTGGTTTTGCTTCCAACAGTTTCCACCGCACGCAGATGCTCGGTGGATACAATGTTGCGCGCTGGGGAAAACCCCAGGAATAATCCACAGCAGGCAGGCAAGCAAAGTATAAATAAGGGGGGGATTGGTTAGCTGCCTGCAACTCTTGCTTGTACCCGAATAAGGTTTTGCCTGCAACGCGGCCTTGTACTGCTTGAGGCGACGTGACATTCATGCACAAGGCACAAGTGCTGGCAGGTTTCTGCGGGCACCCACAGTGCAGCGTTGCATTCTTGAAACCGTTGCTTGACCCTTTCCCTAAAATCAGGAAGATTCGCTTACACCTCTTATGGCTTATAATAGCCGTCTCCTGGGATAACAATAGCAATACTGAGAATAATGAAAATAAAACGCATCATAGGCTGAAGAAATTAAACGCTCGGCACGTCTTTTCTTCAGCCTTACATGACTATATATCTATATATGTATACATCCATATATTTGGGTAGAAATCCATAAAAATATATATCGATATATATGCATTTCTATATATTTATATAGATATTTATCTATACACAGAAACAGATAGATAGATAGATGGATAGATAGATAGATAGATAGATAGATAGATAGATAGATAGATAGATAGATAGATAGATAGATTGATTGATAGAAAGACTGTATGCAATAACCCTGGATGTCTGACAGTTGAAGCAGACTGGTGATGTCATTAAGGCTCTATTATGACACGTACAGCTTGGAAGCATAAATACTACAGCACGGCAGCCATTTATAGCCAGTCTCCATTGGAGATGGAAGTGGGCAGGAATGTACTGGCCTATCTTCCCAAGACGCCACAGCAGCCGGACAAATTGTATGTTCGACAGAATGGCTGTTTTATTCAGCCCATAAGGGTGACTACCCACTACAGTTTTTTTTTTTCACTGCGAAATTCGTAGCAGTTTTTTTTCTGCAGGGGTCTATGGGAATTGTAATGTTAAAATCGAAATCACGCAAATTCGCAATTTACCGCGAAATCGCAATTTTAACATTACAAGTCCCATAGACTCCTGCAGAAAAAAAAACGCTGCGAATTTCGCAGTGAAAAAAAACTGTAGTGGGTAGTCATCCTAAGGGGGAAACGGCGGCCTACAAAATCTGATTGGTCGCTGCTGCCACCATTTATGAAAAGGTCGGCTCAGTTCTTCCATGGATAAGAATAAGGTAGGTACATAGGCAGGCAGGTAGGTTCAGTTTTTGTAGGTTGAGGAATGCTTATGGGCAAGGCCTTATGTCTGAACGCTGGCGCATGAAATGGCAGAGAGGCCCGGCCCTGTGCATTCACTGATTATTGCCGTCAGCTGCTGTCTGCTTTCAAGCATGAATCAGGGGCTTCACACTTATCAACTGGCTTTGATTGTGGGTCACGCAGGTTGGTTGCAATGCCCTAGTATAAACGATACCTGGAACACAAGCCAGTCCTCAGGATGCATTCTAACTCAAGAGCACGATCACGTTGTGCCTGACCAATGTTTCCATCTTGGGTAATAGCACAGTCCTAAGCGATATGGAGTGGAGTTGGCATATGAGCTGGTCTGTGGTTTTGCTTCCAACAGTTTCCACCGCACGCAGATGCTCGGTGGATACAATGTTGCGCGCTGGGGAAAACCCCAGGAATAATCCACAGCAGGCAGGCAAGCAAAGTATAAATAAGGGGGGGATTGGTTAGCTGCCTGCAACTCTTGCTTGTACCCGAATAAGGTTTTGCCTGCAACGCGGCCTTGTACTGCTTGAGGCGACGTGACATTCATGCACAAGGCACAAGTGCTGGCAGGTTTCTGCGGGCACCCACAGTGCAGCGTTGCATTCTTGAAACCGTTGCTTGACCCTTTCCCTAAAATCAGGAAGATTCGCTTACACCTCTTATGGCTTATAATAGCCGTCTCCTGGGATAACAATAGCAATACTGAGAATAATGAAAATAAAACGCATCATAGGCTGAAGAAATTAAACGCTCGGCACGTCTTTTCTTCAGCCTTACATGACTATATATCTATATATGTATACATCCATATATTTGGGTAGAAATCCATAAAAATATATATCGATATATATGCATTTCTATATATTTATATAGATATTTATCTATACACAGAAACAGATAGATAGATAGATGGATAGATAGATAGATAGATAGATAGATAGATAGATAGATTGATTGATAGAAAGACTGTATGCAATAACCCTGGATGTCTGACAGTTGAAGCAGACTGGTGATGTCATTAAGGCTCTATTATGACACGTACAGCTTGGAAGCATAAATACTACAGCACGGCAGCCATTTATAGCCAGTCTCCATTGGAGATGGAAGTGGGCAGGAATGTACTGGCCTATCTTCCCAAGACGCCACAGCAGCCGGACAAATTGTATGTTCGACAGAATGGCTGTTTTATTCAGCCCATAAGGGTGACTACCCACTACAGTTTTTTTTTTTCACTGCGAAATTCGTAGCAGTTTTTTTTCTGCAGGGGTCTATGGGAATTGTAATGTTAAAATCGAAATCACGCAAATTCGCAATTTACCGCGAAATCGCAATTTTAACATTACAAGTCCCATAGACTCCTGCAGAAAAAAAAACGCTGCGAATTTCGCAGTGAAAAAAAACTGTAGTGGGTAGTCATCCTAAGGGGGAAACGGCGGCCTACAAAATCTGATTGGTCGCTGCTGCCACCATTTATGAAAAGGTCGGCTCAGTTCTTCCATGGATAAGAATAAGGTAGGTACATAGGCAGGCAGGTAGGTTCAGTTTTTGTAGGTTGAGGAATGCTTATGGGCAAGGCCTTATGTCTGAACGCTGGCGCATGAAATGGCAGAGAGGCCCGGCCCTGTGCATTCACTGATTATTGCCGTCAGCTGCTGTCTGCTTTCAAGCATGAATCAGGGGCTTCACACTTATCAACTGGCTTTGATTGTGGGTCACGCAGGTTGGTTGCAATGCCCTAGTATAAACGATACCTGGAACACAAGCCAGTCCTCAGGATGCATTCTAACTCAAGAGCACGATCACGTTGTGCCTGACCAATGTTTCCATCTTGGGTAATAGCACAGTCCTAAGCGATATGGAGTGGAGTTGGCATATGAGCTGGTCTGTGGTTTTGCTTCCAACAGTTTCCACCGCACGCAGATGCTCGGTGGATACAATGTTGCGCGCTGGGGAAAACCCCAGGAATAATCCACAGCAGGCAGGCAAGCAAAGTATAAATAAGGGGGGGATTGGTTAGCTGCCTGCAACTCTTGCTTGTACCCGAATAAGGTTTTGCCTGCAACGCGGCCTTGTACTGCTTGAGGCGACGTGACATTCATGCACAAGGCACAAGTGCTGGCAGGTTTCTGCGGGCACCCACAGTGCAGCGTTGCATTCTTGAAACCGTTGCTTGACCCTTTCCCTAAAATCAGGAAGATTCGCTTACACCTCTTATGGCTTATAATAGCCGTCTCCTGGGATAACAATAGCAATACTGAGAATAATGAAAATAAAACGCATCATAGGCTGAAGAAATTAAACGCTCGGCACGTCTTTTCTTCAGCCTTACATGACTATATATCTATATATGTATACATCCATATATTTGGGTAGAAATCCATAAAAATATATATCGATATATATGCATTTCTATATATTTATATAGATATTTATCTATACACAGAAACAGATAGATAGATAGATGGATAGATAGATAGATAGATAGATAGATAGATAGATAGATAGATAGATAGATAGATAGATAGATTGATTGATAGAAAGACTGTATGCAATAACCCTGGATGTCTGACAGTTGAAGCAGACTGGTGATGTCATTAAGGCTCTATTATGACACGTACAGCTTGGAAGCATAAATACTACAGCACGGCAGCCATTTATAGCCAGTCTCCATTGGAGATGGAAGTGGGCAGGAATGTACTGGCCTATCTTCCCAAGACGCCACAGCAGCCGGACAAATTGTATGTTCGACAGAATGGCTGTTTTATTCAGCCCATAAGGGTGACTACCCACTACAGTTTTTTTTTTTCACTGCGAAATTCGTAGCAGTTTTTTTTCTGCAGGGGTCTATGGGAATTGTAATGTTAAAATCGAAATCACGCAAATTCGCAATTTACCGCGAAATCGCAATTTTAACATTACAAGTCCCATAGACTCCTGCAGAAAAAAAAACGCTGCGAATTTCGCAGTGAAAAAAAACTGTAGTGGGTAGTCATCCTAAGGGGGAAACGGCGGCCTACAAAATCTGATTGGTCGCTGCTGCCACCATTTATGAAAAGGTCGGCTCAGTTCTTCCATGGATAAGAATAAGGTAGGTACATAGGCAGGCAGGTAGGTTCAGTTTTTGTAGGTTGAGGAATGCTTATGGGCAAGGCCTTATGTCTGAACGCTGGCGCATGAAATGGCAGAGAGGCCCGGCCCTGTGCATTCACTGATTATTGCCGTCAGCTGCTGTCTGCTTTCAAGCATGAATCAGGGGCTTCACACTTATCAACTGGCTTTGATTGTGGGTCACGCAGGTTGGTTGCAATGCCCTAGTATAAACGATACCTGGAACACAAGCCAGTCCTCAGGATGCATTCTAACTCAAGAGCACGATCACGTTGTGCCTGACCAATGTTTCCATCTTGGGTAATAGCACAGTCCTAAGCGATATGGAGTGGAGTTGGCATATGAGCTGGTCTGTGGTTTTGCTTCCAACAGTTTCCACCGCACGCAGATGCTCGGTGGATACAATGTTGCGCGCTGGGGAAAACCCCAGGAATAATCCACAGCAGGCAGGCAAGCAAAGTATAAATAAGGGGGGGATTGGTTAGCTGCCTGCAACTCTTGCTTGTACCCGAATAAGGTTTTGCCTGCAACGCGGCCTTGTACTGCTTGAGGCGACGTGACATTCATGCACAAGGCACAAGTGCTGGCAGGTTTCTGCGGGCACCCACAGTGCAGCGTTGCATTCTTGAAACCGTTGCTTGACCCTTTCCCTAAAATCAGGAAGATTCGCTTACACCTCTTATGGCTTATAATAGCCGTCTCCTGGGATAACAATAGCAATACTGAGAATAATGAAAATAAAACGCATCATAGGCTGAAGAAATTAAACGCTCGGCACGTCTTTTCTTCAGCCTTACATGACTATATATCTATATATGTATACATCCATATATTTGGGTAGAAATCCATAAAAATATATATCGATATATATGCATTTCTATATATTTATATAGATATTTATCTATACACAGAAACAGATAGATAGATAGATGGATAGATAGATAGATAGATAGATAGATAGATAGATAGATAGATAGATAGATAGATAGATAGATAGATAGATAGATAGATTGATTGATAGAAAGACTGTATGCAATAACCCTGGATGTCTGACAGTTGAAGCAGACTGGTGATGTCATTAAGGCTCTATTATGACACGTACAGCTTGGAAGCATAAATACTACAGCACGGCAGCCATTTATAGCCAGTCTCCATTGGAGATGGAAGTGGGCAGGAATGTACTGGCCTATCTTCCCAAGACGCCACAGCAGCCGGACAAATTGTATGTTCGACAGAATGGCTGTTTTATTCAGCCCATAAGGGTGACTACCCACTACAGTTTTTTTTTTTCACTGCGAAATTCGTAGCAGTTTTTTTTCTGCAGGGGTCTATGGGAATTGTAATGTTAAAATCGAAATCACGCAAATTCGCAATTTACCGCGAAATCGCAATTTTAACATTACAAGTCCCATAGACTCCTGCAGAAAAAAAAACGCTGCGAATTTCGCAGTGAAAAAAAACTGTAGTGGGTAGTCATCCTAAGGGGGAAACGGCGGCCTACAAAATCTGATTGGTCGCTGCTGCCACCATTTATGAAAAGGTCGGCTCAGTTCTTCCATGGATAAGAATAAGGTAGGTACATAGGCAGGCAGGTAGGTTCAGTTTTTGTAGGTTGAGGAATGCTTATGGGCAAGGCCTTATGTCTGAACGCTGGCGCATGAAATGGCAGAGAGGCCCGGCCCTGTGCATTCACTGATTATTGCCGTCAGCTGCTGTCTGCTTTCAAGCATGAATCAGGGGCTTCACACTTATCAACTGGCTTTGATTGTGGGTCACGCAGGTTGGTTGCAATGCCCTAGTATAAACGATACCTGGAACACAAGCCAGTCCTCAGGATGCATTCTAACTCAAGAGCACGATCACGTTGTGCCTGACCAATGTTTCCATCTTGGGTAATAGCACAGTCCTAAGCGATATGGAGTGGAGTTGGCATATGAGCTGGTCTGTGGTTTTGCTTCCAACAGTTTCCACCGCACGCAGATGCTCGGTGGATACAATGTTGCGCGCTGGGGAAAACCCCAGGAATAATCCACAGCAGGCAGGCAAGCAAAGTATAAATAAGGGGGGGATTGGTTAGCTGCCTGCAACTCTTGCTTGTACCCGAATAAGGTTTTGCCTGCAACGCGGCCTTGTACTGCTTGAGGCGACGTGACATTCATGCACAAGGCACAAGTGCTGGCAGGTTTCTGCGGGCACCCACAGTGCAGCGTTGCATTCTTGAAACCGTTGCTTGACCCTTTCCCTAAAATCAGGAAGATTCGCTTACACCTCTTATGGCTTATAATAGCCGTCTCCTGGGATAACAATAGCAATACTGAGAATAATGAAAATAAAACGCATCATAGGCTGAAGAAATTAAACGCTCGGCACGTCTTTTCTTCAGCCTTACATGACTATATATCTATATATGTATACATCCATATATTTGGGTAGAAATCCATAAAAATATATATCGATATATATGCATTTCTATATATTTATATAGATATTTATCTATACACAGAAACAGATAGATAGATAGATGGATAGATAGATAGATAGATAGATAGATAGATAGATTGATTGATAGAAAGACTGTATGCAATAACCCTGGATGTCTGACAGTTGAAGCAGACTGGTGATGTCATTAAGGCTCTATTATGACACGTACAGCTTGGAAGCATAAATACTACAGCACGGCAGCCATTTATAGCCAGTCTCCATTGGAGATGGAAGTGGGCAGGAATGTACTGGCCTATCTTCCCAAGACGCCACAGCAGCCGGACAAATTGTATGTTCGACAGAATGGCTGTTTTATTCAGCCCATAAGGGTGACTACCCACTACAGTTTTTTTTTTTCACTGCGAAATTCGTAGCAGTTTTTTTTCTGCAGGGGTCTATGGGAATTGTAATGTTAAAATCGAAATCACGCAAATTCGCAATTTACCGCGAAATCGCAATTTTAACATTACAAGTCCCATAGACTCCTGCAGAAAAAAAAACGCTGCGAATTTCGCAGTGAAAAAAAACTGTAGTGGGTAGTCATCCTAAGGGGGAAACGGCGGCCTACAAAATCTGATTGGTCGCTGCTGCCACCATTTATGAAAAGGTCGGCTCAGTTCTTCCATGGATAAGAATAAGGTAGGTACATAGGCAGGCAGGTAGGTTCAGTTTTTGTAGGTTGAGGAATGCTTATGGGCAAGGCCTTATGTCTGAACGCTGGCGCATGAAATGGCAGAGAGGCCCGGCCCTGTGCATTCACTGATTATTGCCGTCAGCTGCTGTCTGCTTTCAAGCATGAATCAGGGGCTTCACACTTATCAACTGGCTTTGATTGTGGGTCACGCAGGTTGGTTGCAATGCCCTAGTATAAACGATACCTGGAACACAAGCCAGTCCTCAGGATGCATTCTAACTCAAGAGCACGATCACGTTGTGCCTGACCAATGTTTCCATCTTGGGTAATAGCACAGTCCTAAGCGATATGGAGTGGAGTTGGCATATGAGCTGGTCTGTGGTTTTGCTTCCAACAGTTTCCACCGCACGCAGATGCTCGGTGGATACAATGTTGCGCGCTGGGGAAAACCCCAGGAATAATCCACAGCAGGCAGGCAAGCAAAGTATAAATAAGGGGGGGATTGGTTAGCTGCCTGCAACTCTTGCTTGTACCCGAATAAGGTTTTGCCTGCAACGCGGCCTTGTACTGCTTGAGGCGACGTGACATTCATGCACAAGGCACAAGTGCTGGCAGGTTTCTGCGGGCACCCACAGTGCAGCGTTGCATTCTTGAAACCGTTGCTTGACCCTTTCCCTAAAATCAGGAAGATTCGCTTACACCTCTTATGGCTTATAATAGCCGTCTCCTGGGATAACAATAGCAATACTGAGAATAATGAAAATAAAACGCATCATAGGCTGAAGAAATTAAACGCTCGGCACGTCTTTTCTTCAGCCTTACATGACTATATATCTATATATGTATACATCCATATATTTGGGTAGAAATCCATAAAAATATATATCGATATATATGCATTTCTATATATTTATATAGATATTTATCTATACACAGAAACAGATAGATAGATAGATGGATAGATAGATAGATAGATAGATAGATAGATAGATAGATAGATAGATTGATTGATAGAAAGACTGTATGCAATAACCCTGGATGTCTGACAGTTGAAGCAGACTGGTGATGTCATTAAGGCTCTATTATGACACGTACAGCTTGGAAGCATAAATACTACAGCACGGCAGCCATTTATAGCCAGTCTCCATTGGAGATGGAAGTGGGCAGGAATGTACTGGCCTATCTTCCCAAGACGCCACAGCAGCCGGACAAATTGTATGTTCGACAGAATGGCTGTTTTATTCAGCCCATAAGGGTGACTACCCACTACAGTTTTTTTTTTTCACTGCGAAATTCGTAGCAGTTTTTTTTCTGCAGGGGTCTATGGGAATTGTAATGTTAAAATCGAAATCACGCAAATTCGCAATTTACCGCGAAATCGCAATTTTAACATTACAAGTCCCATAGACTCCTGCAGAAAAAAAAACGCTGCGAATTTCGCAGTGAAAAAAAACTGTAGTGGGTAGTCATCCTAAGGGGGAAACGGCGGCCTACAAAATCTGATTGGTCGCTGCTGCCACCATTTATGAAAAGGTCGGCTCAGTTCTTCCATGGATAAGAATAAGGTAGGTACATAGGCAGGCAGGTAGGTTCAGTTTTTGTAGGTTGAGGAATGCTTATGGGCAAGGCCTTATGTCTGAACGCTGGCGCATGAAATGGCAGAGAGGCCCGGCCCTGTGCATTCACTGATTATTGCCGTCAGCTGCTGTCTGCTTTCAAGCATGAATCAGGGGCTTCACACTTATCAACTGGCTTTGATTGTGGGTCACGCAGGTTGGTTGCAATGCCCTAGTATAAACGATACCTGGAACACAAGCCAGTCCTCAGGATGCATTCTAACTCAAGAGCACGATCACGTTGTGCCTGACCAATGTTTCCATCTTGGGTAATAGCACAGTCCTAAGCGATATGGAGTGGAGTTGGCATATGAGCTGGTCTGTGGTTTTGCTTCCAACAGTTTCCACCGCACGCAGATGCTCGGTGGATACAATGTTGCGCGCTGGGGAAAACCCCAGGAATAATCCACAGCAGGCAGGCAAGCAAAGTATAAATAAGGGGGGGATTGGTTAGCTGCCTGCAACTCTTGCTTGTACCCGAATAAGGTTTTGCCTGCAACGCGGCCTTGTACTGCTTGAGGCGACGTGACATTCATGCACAAGGCACAAGTGCTGGCAGGTTTCTGCGGGCACCCACAGTGCAGCGTTGCATTCTTGAAACCGTTGCTTGACCCTTTCCCTAAAATCAGGAAGATTCGCTTACACCTCTTATGGCTTATAATAGCCGTCTCCTGGGATAACAATAGCAATACTGAGAATAATGAAAATAAAACGCATCATAGGCTGAAGAAATTAAACGCTCGGCACGTCTTTTCTTCAGCCTTACATGACTATATATCTATATATGTATACATCCATATATTTGGGTAGAAATCCATAAAAATATATATCGATATATATGCATTTCTATATATTTATATAGATATTTATCTATACACAGAAACAGATAGATAGATAGATGGATAGATAGATAGATAGATAGATAGATAGATAGATAGATAGATAGATAGATAGATAGATAGATAGATTGATTGATAGAAAGACTGTATGCAATAACCCTGGATGTCTGACAGTTGAAGCAGACTGGTGATGTCATTAAGGCTCTATTATGACACGTACAGCTTGGAAGCATAAATACTACAGCACGGCAGCCATTTATAGCCAGTCTCCATTGGAGATGGAAGTGGGCAGGAATGTACTGGCCTATCTTCCCAAGACGCCACAGCAGCCGGACAAATTGTATGTTCGACAGAATGGCTGTTTTATTCAGCCCATAAGGGTGACTACCCACTACAGTTTTTTTTTTTCACTGCGAAATTCGTAGCAGTTTTTTTTCTGCAGGGGTCTATGGGAATTGTAATGTTAAAATCGAAATCACGCAAATTCGCAATTTACCGCGAAATCGCAATTTTAACATTACAAGTCCCATAGACTCCTGCAGAAAAAAAAACGCTGCGAATTTCGCAGTGAAAAAAAACTGTAGTGGGTAGTCATCCTAAGGGGGAAACGGCGGCCTACAAAATCTGATTGGTCGCTGCTGCCACCATTTATGAAAAGGTCGGCTCAGTTCTTCCATGGATAAGAATAAGGTAGGTACATAGGCAGGCAGGTAGGTTCAGTTTTTGTAGGTTGAGGAATGCTTATGGGCAAGGCCTTATGTCTGAACGCTGGCGCATGAAATGGCAGAGAGGCCCGGCCCTGTGCATTCACTGATTATTGCCGTCAGCTGCTGTCTGCTTTCAAGCATGAATCAGGGGCTTCACACTTATCAACTGGCTTTGATTGTGGGTCACGCAGGTTGGTTGCAATGCCCTAGTATAAACGATACCTGGAACACAAGCCAGTCCTCAGGATGCATTCTAACTCAAGAGCACGATCACGTTGTGCCTGACCAATGTTTCCATCTTGGGTAATAGCACAGTCCTAAGCGATATGGAGTGGAGTTGGCATATGAGCTGGTCTGTGGTTTTGCTTCCAACAGTTTCCACCGCACGCAGATGCTCGGTGGATACAATGTTGCGCGCTGGGGAAAACCCCAGGAATAATCCACAGCAGGCAGGCAAGCAAAGTATAAATAAGGGGGGGATTGGTTAGCTGCCTGCAACTCTTGCTTGTACCCGAATAAGGTTTTGCCTGCAACGCGGCCTTGTACTGCTTGAGGCGACGTGACATTCATGCACAAGGCACAAGTGCTGGCAGGTTTCTGCGGGCACCCACAGTGCAGCGTTGCATTCTTGAAACCGTTGCTTGACCCTTTCCCTAAAATCAGGAAGATTCGCTTACACCTCTTATGGCTTATAATAGCCGTCTCCTGGGATAACAATAGCAATACTGAGAATAATGAAAATAAAACGCATCATAGGCTGAAGAAATTAAACGCTCGGCACGTCTTTTCTTCAGCCTTACATGACTATATATCTATATATGTATACATCCATATATTTGGGTAGAAATCCATAAAAATATATATCGATATATATGCATTTCTATATATTTATATAGATATTTATCTATACACAGAAACAGATAGATAGATAGATGGATAGATAGATAGATAGATAGATAGATAGATAGATTGATTGATAGAAAGACTGTATGCAATAACCCTGGATGTCTGACAGTTGAAGCAGACTGGTGATGTCATTAAGGCTCTATTATGACACGTACAGCTTGGAAGCATAAATACTACAGCACGGCAGCCATTTATAGCCAGTCTCCATTGGAGATGGAAGTGGGCAGGAATGTACTGGCCTATCTTCCCAAGACGCCACAGCAGCCGGACAAATTGTATGTTCGACAGAATGGCTGTTTTATTCAGCCCATAAGGGTGACTACCCACTACAGTTTTTTTTTTTCACTGCGAAATTCGTAGCAGTTTTTTTTCTGCAGGGGTCTATGGGAATTGTAATGTTAAAATCGAAATCACGCAAATTCGCAATTTACCGCGAAATCGCAATTTTAACATTACAAGTCCCATAGACTCCTGCAGAAAAAAAAACGCTGCGAATTTCGCAGTGAAAAAAAACTGTAGTGGGTAGTCATCCTAAGGGGGAAACGGCGGCCTACAAAATCTGATTGGTCGCTGCTGCCACCATTTATGAAAAGGTCGGCTCAGTTCTTCCATGGATAAGAATAAGGTAGGTACATAGGCAGGCAGGTAGGTTCAGTTTTTGTAGGTTGAGGAATGCTTATGGGCAAGGCCTTATGTCTGAACGCTGGCGCATGAAATGGCAGAGAGGCCCGGCCCTGTGCATTCACTGATTATTGCCGTCAGCTGCTGTCTGCTTTCAAGCATGAATCAGGGGCTTCACACTTATCAACTGGCTTTGATTGTGGGTCACGCAGGTTGGTTGCAATGCCCTAGTATAAACGATACCTGGAACACAAGCCAGTCCTCAGGATGCATTCTAACTCAAGAGCACGATCACGTTGTGCCTGACCAATGTTTCCATCTTGGGTAATAGCACAGTCCTAAGCGATATGGAGTGGAGTTGGCATATGAGCTGGTCTGTGGTTTTGCTTCCAACAGTTTCCACCGCACGCAGATGCTCGGTGGATACAATGTTGCGCGCTGGGGAAAACCCCAGGAATAATCCACAGCAGGCAGGCAAGCAAAGTATAAATAAGGGGGGGATTGGTTAGCTGCCTGCAACTCTTGCTTGTACCCGAATAAGGTTTTGCCTGCAACGCGGCCTTGTACTGCTTGAGGCGACGTGACATTCATGCACAAGGCACAAGTGCTGGCAGGTTTCTGCGGGCACCCACAGTGCAGCGTTGCATTCTTGAAACCGTTGCTTGACCCTTTCCCTAAAATCAGGAAGATTCGCTTACACCTCTTATGGCTTATAATAGCCGTCTCCTGGGATAACAATAGCAATACTGAGAATAATGAAAATAAAACGCATCATAGGCTGAAGAAATTAAACGCTCGGCACGTCTTTTCTTCAGCCTTACATGACTATATATCTATATATGTATACATCCATATATTTGGGTAGAAATCCATAAAAATATATATCGATATATATGCATTTCTATATATTTATATAGATATTTATCTATACACAGAAACAGATAGATAGATAGATGGATAGATAGATAGATAGATAGATAGATAGATAGATAGATAGATAGATAGATAGATAGATAGATTGATTGATAGAAAGACTGTATGCAATAACCCTGGATGTCTGACAGTTGAAGCAGACTGGTGATGTCATTAAGGCTCTATTATGACACGTACAGCTTGGAAGCATAAATACTACAGCACGGCAGCCATTTATAGCCAGTCTCCATTGGAGATGGAAGTGGGCAGGAATGTACTGGCCTATCTTCCCAAGACGCCACAGCAGCCGGACAAATTGTATGTTCGACAGAATGGCTGTTTTATTCAGCCCATAAGGGTGACTACCCACTACAGTTTTTTTTTTTCACTGCGAAATTCGTAGCAGTTTTTTTTCTGCAGGGGTCTATGGGAATTGTAATGTTAAAATCGAAATCACGCAAATTCGCAATTTACCGCGAAATCGCAATTTTAACATTACAAGTCCCATAGACTCCTGCAGAAAAAAAAACGCTGCGAATTTCGCAGTGAAAAAAAACTGTAGTGGGTAGTCATCCTAAGGGGGAAACGGCGGCCTACAAAATCTGATTGGTCGCTGCTGCCACCATTTATGAAAAGGTCGGCTCAGTTCTTCCATGGATAAGAATAAGGTAGGTACATAGGCAGGCAGGTAGGTTCAGTTTTTGTAGGTTGAGGAATGCTTATGGGCAAGGCCTTATGTCTGAACGCTGGCGCATGAAATGGCAGAGAGGCCCGGCCCTGTGCATTCACTGATTATTGCCGTCAGCTGCTGTCTGCTTTCAAGCATGAATCAGGGGCTTCACACTTATCAACTGGCTTTGATTGTGGGTCACGCAGGTTGGTTGCAATGCCCTAGTATAAACGATACCTGGAACACAAGCCAGTCCTCAGGATGCATTCTAACTCAAGAGCACGATCACGTTGTGCCTGACCAATGTTTCCATCTTGGGTAATAGCACAGTCCTAAGCGATATGGAGTGGAGTTGGCATATGAGCTGGTCTGTGGTTTTGCTTCCAACAGTTTCCACCGCACGCAGATGCTCGGTGGATACAATGTTGCGCGCTGGGGAAAACCCCAGGAATAATCCACAGCAGGCAGGCAAGCAAAGTATAAATAAGGGGGGGATTGGTTAGCTGCCTGCAACTCTTGCTTGTACCCGAATAAGGTTTTGCCTGCAACGCGGCCTTGTACTGCTTGAGGCGACGTGACATTCATGCACAAGGCACAAGTGCTGGCAGGTTTCTGCGGGCACCCACAGTGCAGCGTTGCATTCTTGAAACCGTTGCTTGACCCTTTCCCTAAAATCAGGAAGATTCGCTTACACCTCTTATGGCTTATAATAGCCGTCTCCTGGGATAACAATAGCAATACTGAGAATAATGAAAATAAAACGCATCATAGGCTGAAGAAATTAAACGCTCGGCACGTCTTTTCTTCAGCCTTACATGACTATATATCTATATATGTATACATCCATATATTTGGGTAGAAATCCATAAAAATATATATCGATATATATGCATTTCTATATATTTATATAGATATTTATCTATACACAGAAACAGATAGATAGATAGATGGATAGATAGATAGATAGATAGATAGATAGATAGATAGATTGATTGATAGAAAGACTGTATGCAATAACCCTGGATGTCTGACAGTTGAAGCAGACTGGTGATGTCATTAAGGCTCTATTATGACACGTACAGCTTGGAAGCATAAATACTACAGCACGGCAGCCATTTATAGCCAGTCTCCATTGGAGATGGAAGTGGGCAGGAATGTACTGGCCTATCTTCCCAAGACGCCACAGCAGCCGGACAAATTGTATGTTCGACAGAATGGCTGTTTTATTCAGCCCATAAGGGTGACTACCCACTACAGTTTTTTTTTTTCACTGCGAAATTCGTAGCAGTTTTTTTTCTGCAGGGGTCTATGGGAATTGTAATGTTAAAATCGAAATCACGCAAATTCGCAATTTACCGCGAAATCGCAATTTTAACATTACAAGTCCCATAGACTCCTGCAGAAAAAAAAACGCTGCGAATTTCGCAGTGAAAAAAAACTGTAGTGGGTAGTCATCCTAAGGGGGAAACGGCGGCCTACAAAATCTGATTGGTCGCTGCTGCCACCATTTATGAAAAGGTCGGCTCAGTTCTTCCATGGATAAGAATAAGGTAGGTACATAGGCAGGCAGGTAGGTTCAGTTTTTGTAGGTTGAGGAATGCTTATGGGCAAGGCCTTATGTCTGAACGCTGGCGCATGAAATGGCAGAGAGGCCCGGCCCTGTGCATTCACTGATTATTGCCGTCAGCTGCTGTCTGCTTTCAAGCATGAATCAGGGGCTTCACACTTATCAACTGGCTTTGATTGTGGGTCACGCAGGTTGGTTGCAATGCCCTAGTATAAACGATACCTGGAACACAAGCCAGTCCTCAGGATGCATTCTAACTCAAGAGCACGATCACGTTGTGCCTGACCAATGTTTCCATCTTGGGTAATAGCACAGTCCTAAGCGATATGGAGTGGAGTTGGCATATGAGCTGGTCTGTGGTTTTGCTTCCAACAGTTTCCACCGCACGCAGATGCTCGGTGGATACAATGTTGCGCGCTGGGGAAAACCCCAGGAATAATCCACAGCAGGCAGGCAAGCAAAGTATAAATAAGGGGGGGATTGGTTAGCTGCCTGCAACTCTTGCTTGTACCCGAATAAGGTTTTGCCTGCAACGCGGCCTTGTACTGCTTGAGGCGACGTGACATTCATGCACAAGGCACAAGTGCTGGCAGGTTTCTGCGGGCACCCACAGTGCAGCGTTGCATTCTTGAAACCGTTGCTTGACCCTTTCCCTAAAATCAGGAAGATTCGCTTACACCTCTTATGGCTTATAATAGCCGTCTCCTGGGATAACAATAGCAATACTGAGAATAATGAAAATAAAACGCATCATAGGCTGAAGAAATTAAACGCTCGGCACGTCTTTTCTTCAGCCTTACATGACTATATATCTATATATGTATACATCCATATATTTGGGTAGAAATCCATAAAAATATATATCGATATATATGCATTTCTATATATTTATATAGATATTTATCTATACACAGAAACAGATAGATAGATAGATGGATAGATAGATAGATAGATAGATAGATAGATAGATAGATAGATAGATAGATAGATAGATAGATAGATTGATTGATAGAAAGACTGTATGCAATAACCCTGGATGTCTGACAGTTGAAGCAGACTGGTGATGTCATTAAGGCTCTATTATGACACGTACAGCTTGGAAGCATAAATACTACAGCACGGCAGCCATTTATAGCCAGTCTCCATTGGAGATGGAAGTGGGCAGGAATGTACTGGCCTATCTTCCCAAGACGCCACAGCAGCCGGACAAATTGTATGTTCGACAGAATGGCTGTTTTATTCAGCCCATAAGGGTGACTACCCACTACAGTTTTTTTTTTTCACTGCGAAATTCGTAGCAGTTTTTTTTCTGCAGGGGTCTATGGGAATTGTAATGTTAAAATCGAAATCACGCAAATTCGCAATTTACCGCGAAATCGCAATTTTAACATTACAAGTCCCATAGACTCCTGCAGAAAAAAAAACGCTGCGAATTTCGCAGTGAAAAAAAACTGTAGTGGGTAGTCATCCTAAGGGGGAAACGGCGGCCTACAAAATCTGATTGGTCGCTGCTGCCACCATTTATGAAAAGGTCGGCTCAGTTCTTCCATGGATAAGAATAAGGTAGGTACATAGGCAGGCAGGTAGGTTCAGTTTTTGTAGGTTGAGGAATGCTTATGGGCAAGGCCTTATGTCTGAACGCTGGCGCATGAAATGGCAGAGAGGCCCGGCCCTGTGCATTCACTGATTATTGCCGTCAGCTGCTGTCTGCTTTCAAGCATGAATCAGGGGCTTCACACTTATCAACTGGCTTTGATTGTGGGTCACGCAGGTTGGTTGCAATGCCCTAGTATAAACGATACCTGGAACACAAGCCAGTCCTCAGGATGCATTCTAACTCAAGAGCACGATCACGTTGTGCCTGACCAATGTTTCCATCTTGGGTAATAGCACAGTCCTAAGCGATATGGAGTGGAGTTGGCATATGAGCTGGTCTGTGGTTTTGCTTCCAACAGTTTCCACCGCACGCAGATGCTCGGTGGATACAATGTTGCGCGCTGGGGAAAACCCCAGGAATAATCCACAGCAGGCAGGCAAGCAAAGTATAAATAAGGGGGGGATTGGTTAGCTGCCTGCAACTCTTGCTTGTACCCGAATAAGGTTTTGCCTGCAACGCGGCCTTGTACTGCTTGAGGCGACGTGACATTCATGCACAAGGCACAAGTGCTGGCAGGTTTCTGCGGGCACCCACAGTGCAGCGTTGCATTCTTGAAACCGTTGCTTGACCCTTTCCCTAAAATCAGGAAGATTCGCTTACACCTCTTATGGCTTATAATAGCCGTCTCCTGGGATAACAATAGCAATACTGAGAATAATGAAAATAAAACGCATCATAGGCTGAAGAAATTAAACGCTCGGCACGTCTTTTCTTCAGCCTTACATGACTATATATCTATATATGTATACATCCATATATTTGGGTAGAAATCCATAAAAATATATATCGATATATATGCATTTCTATATATTTATATAGATATTTATCTATACACAGAAACAGATAGATAGATAGATGGATAGATAGATAGATAGATAGATAGATAGATAGATAGATAGATAGATAGATAGATAGATAGATAGATAGATAGATTGATTGATAGAAAGACTGTATGCAATAACCCTGGATGTCTGACAGTTGAAGCAGACTGGTGATGTCATTAAGGCTCTATTATGACACGTACAGCTTGGAAGCATAAATACTACAGCACGGCAGCCATTTATAGCCAGTCTCCATTGGAGATGGAAGTGGGCAGGAATGTACTGGCCTATCTTCCCAAGACGCCACAGCAGCCGGACAAATTGTATGTTCGACAGAATGGCTGTTTTATTCAGCCCATAAGGGTGACTACCCACTACAGTTTTTTTTTTTCACTGCGAAATTCGTAGCAGTTTTTTTTCTGCAGGGGTCTATGGGAATTGTAATGTTAAAATCGAAATCACGCAAATTCGCAATTTACCGCGAAATCGCAATTTTAACATTACAAGTCCCATAGACTCCTGCAGAAAAAAAAACGCTGCGAATTTCGCAGTGAAAAAAAACTGTAGTGGGTAGTCATCCTAAGGGGGAAACGGCGGCCTACAAAATCTGATTGGTCGCTGCTGCCACCATTTATGAAAAGGTCGGCTCAGTTCTTCCATGGATAAGAATAAGGTAGGTACATAGGCAGGCAGGTAGGTTCAGTTTTTGTAGGTTGAGGAATGCTTATGGGCAAGGCCTTATGTCTGAACGCTGGCGCATGAAATGGCAGAGAGGCCCGGCCCTGTGCATTCACTGATTATTGCCGTCAGCTGCTGTCTGCTTTCAAGCATGAATCAGGGGCTTCACACTTATCAACTGGCTTTGATTGTGGGTCACGCAGGTTGGTTGCAATGCCCTAGTATAAACGATACCTGGAACACAAGCCAGTCCTCAGGATGCATTCTAACTCAAGAGCACGATCACGTTGTGCCTGACCAATGTTTCCATCTTGGGTAATAGCACAGTCCTAAGCGATATGGAGTGGAGTTGGCATATGAGCTGGTCTGTGGTTTTGCTTCCAACAGTTTCCACCGCACGCAGATGCTCGGTGGATACAATGTTGCGCGCTGGGGAAAACCCCAGGAATAATCCACAGCAGGCAGGCAAGCAAAGTATAAATAAGGGGGGGATTGGTTAGCTGCCTGCAACTCTTGCTTGTACCCGAATAAGGTTTTGCCTGCAACGCGGCCTTGTACTGCTTGAGGCGACGTGACATTCATGCACAAGGCACAAGTGCTGGCAGGTTTCTGCGGGCACCCACAGTGCAGCGTTGCATTCTTGAAACCGTTGCTTGACCCTTTCCCTAAAATCAGGAAGATTCGCTTACACCTCTTATGGCTTATAATAGCCGTCTCCTGGGATAACAATAGCAATACTGAGAATAATGAAAATAAAACGCATCATAGGCTGAAGAAATTAAACGCTCGGCACGTCTTTTCTTCAGCCTTACATGACTATATATCTATATATGTATACATCCATATATTTGGGTAGAAATCCATAAAAATATATATCGATATATATGCATTTCTATATATTTATATAGATATTTATCTATACACAGAAACAGATAGATAGATAGATGGATAGATAGATAGATAGATAGATAGATAGATAGATTGATTGATAGAAAGACTGTATGCAATAACCCTGGATGTCTGACAGTTGAAGCAGACTGGTGATGTCATTAAGGCTCTATTATGACACGTACAGCTTGGAAGCATAAATACTACAGCACGGCAGCCATTTATAGCCAGTCTCCATTGGAGATGGAAGTGGGCAGGAATGTACTGGCCTATCTTCCCAAGACGCCACAGCAGCCGGACAAATTGTATGTTCGACAGAATGGCTGTTTTATTCAGCCCATAAGGGTGACTACCCACTACAGTTTTTTTTTTTCACTGCGAAATTCGTAGCAGTTTTTTTTCTGCAGGGGTCTATGGGAATTGTAATGTTAAAATCGAAATCACGCAAATTCGCAATTTACCGCGAAATCGCAATTTTAACATTACAAGTCCCATAGACTCCTGCAGAAAAAAAAACGCTGCGAATTTCGCAGTGAAAAAAAACTGTAGTGGGTAGTCATCCTAAGGGGGAAACGGCGGCCTACAAAATCTGATTGGTCGCTGCTGCCACCATTTATGAAAAGGTCGGCTCAGTTCTTCCATGGATAAGAATAAGGTAGGTACATAGGCAGGCAGGTAGGTTCAGTTTTTGTAGGTTGAGGAATGCTTATGGGCAAGGCCTTATGTCTGAACGCTGGCGCATGAAATGGCAGAGAGGCCCGGCCCTGTGCATTCACTGATTATTGCCGTCAGCTGCTGTCTGCTTTCAAGCATGAATCAGGGGCTTCACACTTATCAACTGGCTTTGATTGTGGGTCACGCAGGTTGGTTGCAATGCCCTAGTATAAACGATACCTGGAACACAAGCCAGTCCTCAGGATGCATTCTAACTCAAGAGCACGATCACGTTGTGCCTGACCAATGTTTCCATCTTGGGTAATAGCACAGTCCTAAGCGATATGGAGTGGAGTTGGCATATGAGCTGGTCTGTGGTTTTGCTTCCAACAGTTTCCACCGCACGCAGATGCTCGGTGGATACAATGTTGCGCGCTGGGGAAAACCCCAGGAATAATCCACAGCAGGCAGGCAAGCAAAGTATAAATAAGGGGGGGATTGGTTAGCTGCCTGCAACTCTTGCTTGTACCCGAATAAGGTTTTGCCTGCAACGCGGCCTTGTACTGCTTGAGGCGACGTGACATTCATGCACAAGGCACAAGTGCTGGCAGGTTTCTGCGGGCACCCACAGTGCAGCGTTGCATTCTTGAAACCGTTGCTTGACCCTTTCCCTAAAATCAGGAAGATTCGCTTACACCTCTTATGGCTTATAATAGCCGTCTCCTGGGATAACAATAGCAATACTGAGAATAATGAAAATAAAACGCATCATAGGCTGAAGAAATTAAACGCTCGGCACGTCTTTTCTTCAGCCTTACATGACTATATATCTATATATGTATACATCCATATATTTGGGTAGAAATCCATAAAAATATATATCGATATATATGCATTTCTATATATTTATATAGATATTTATCTATACACAGAAACAGATAGATAGATAGATGGATAGATAGATAGATAGATAGATAGATAGATAGATAGATAGATAGATAGATTGATTGATAGAAAGACTGTATGCAATAACCCTGGATGTCTGACAGTTGAAGCAGACTGGTGATGTCATTAAGGCTCTATTATGACACGTACAGCTTGGAAGCATAAATACTACAGCACGGCAGCCATTTATAGCCAGTCTCCATTGGAGATGGAAGTGGGCAGGAATGTACTGGCCTATCTTCCCAAGACGCCACAGCAGCCGGACAAATTGTATGTTCGACAGAATGGCTGTTTTATTCAGCCCATAAGGGTGACTACCCACTACAGTTTTTTTTTTTCACTGCGAAATTCGTAGCAGTTTTTTTTCTGCAGGGGTCTATGGGAATTGTAATGTTAAAATCGAAATCACGCAAATTCGCAATTTACCGCGAAATCGCAATTTTAACATTACAAGTCCCATAGACTCCTGCAGAAAAAAAAACGCTGCGAATTTCGCAGTGAAAAAAAACTGTAGTGGGTAGTCATCCTAAGGGGGAAACGGCGGCCTACAAAATCTGATTGGTCGCTGCTGCCACCATTTATGAAAAGGTCGGCTCAGTTCTTCCATGGATAAGAATAAGGTAGGTACATAGGCAGGCAGGTAGGTTCAGTTTTTGTAGGTTGAGGAATGCTTATGGGCAAGGCCTTATGTCTGAACGCTGGCGCATGAAATGGCAGAGAGGCCCGGCCCTGTGCATTCACTGATTATTGCCGTCAGCTGCTGTCTGCTTTCAAGCATGAATCAGGGGCTTCACACTTATCAACTGGCTTTGATTGTGGGTCACGCAGGTTGGTTGCAATGCCCTAGTATAAACGATACCTGGAACACAAGCCAGTCCTCAGGATGCATTCTAACTCAAGAGCACGATCACGTTGTGCCTGACCAATGTTTCCATCTTGGGTAATAGCACAGTCCTAAGCGATATGGAGTGGAGTTGGCATATGAGCTGGTCTGTGGTTTTGCTTCCAACAGTTTCCACCGCACGCAGATGCTCGGTGGATACAATGTTGCGCGCTGGGGAAAACCCCAGGAATAATCCACAGCAGGCAGGCAAGCAAAGTATAAATAAGGGGGGGATTGGTTAGCTGCCTGCAACTCTTGCTTGTACCCGAATAAGGTTTTGCCTGCAACGCGGCCTTGTACTGCTTGAGGCGACGTGACATTCATGCACAAGGCACAAGTGCTGGCAGGTTTCTGCGGGCACCCACAGTGCAGCGTTGCATTCTTGAAACCGTTGCTTGACCCTTTCCCTAAAATCAGGAAGATTCGCTTACACCTCTTATGGCTTATAATAGCCGTCTCCTGGGATAACAATAGCAATACTGAGAATAATGAAAATAAAACGCATCATAGGCTGAAGAAATTAAACGCTCGGCACGTCTTTTCTTCAGCCTTACATGACTATATATCTATATATGTATACATCCATATATTTGGGTAGAAATCCATAAAAATATATATCGATATATATGCATTTCTATATATTTATATAGATATTTATCTATACACAGAAACAGATAGATAGATAGATGGATAGATAGATAGATAGATAGATAGATAGATAGATAGATAGATAGATAGATAGATAGATAGATAGATAGATTGATTGATAGAAAGACTGTATGCAATAACCCTGGATGTCTGACAGTTGAAGCAGACTGGTGATGTCATTAAGGCTCTATTATGACACGTACAGCTTGGAAGCATAAATACTACAGCACGGCAGCCATTTATAGCCAGTCTCCATTGGAGATGGAAGTGGGCAGGAATGTACTGGCCTATCTTCCCAAGACGCCACAGCAGCCGGACAAATTGTATGTTCGACAGAATGGCTGTTTTATTCAGCCCATAAGGGTGACTACCCACTACAGTTTTTTTTTTTCACTGCGAAATTCGTAGCAGTTTTTTTTCTGCAGGGGTCTATGGGAATTGTAATGTTAAAATCGAAATCACGCAAATTCGCAATTTACCGCGAAATCGCAATTTTAACATTACAAGTCCCATAGACTCCTGCAGAAAAAAAAACGCTGCGAATTTCGCAGTGAAAAAAAACTGTAGTGGGTAGTCATCCTAAGGGGGAAACGGCGGCCTACAAAATCTGATTGGTCGCTGCTGCCACCATTTATGAAAAGGTCGGCTCAGTTCTTCCATGGATAAGAATAAGGTAGGTACATAGGCAGGCAGGTAGGTTCAGTTTTTGTAGGTTGAGGAATGCTTATGGGCAAGGCCTTATGTCTGAACGCTGGCGCATGAAATGGCAGAGAGGCCCGGCCCTGTGCATTCACTGATTATTGCCGTCAGCTGCTGTCTGCTTTCAAGCATGAATCAGGGGCTTCACACTTATCAACTGGCTTTGATTGTGGGTCACGCAGGTTGGTTGCAATGCCCTAGTATAAACGATACCTGGAACACAAGCCAGTCCTCAGGATGCATTCTAACTCAAGAGCACGATCACGTTGTGCCTGACCAATGTTTCCATCTTGGGTAATAGCACAGTCCTAAGCGATATGGAGTGGAGTTGGCATATGAGCTGGTCTGTGGTTTTGCTTCCAACAGTTTCCACCGCACGCAGATGCTCGGTGGATACAATGTTGCGCGCTGGGGAAAACCCCAGGAATAATCCACAGCAGGCAGGCAAGCAAAGTATAAATAAGGGGGGGATTGGTTAGCTGCCTGCAACTCTTGCTTGTACCCGAATAAGGTTTTGCCTGCAACGCGGCCTTGTACTGCTTGAGGCGACGTGACATTCATGCACAAGGCACAAGTGCTGGCAGGTTTCTGCGGGCACCCACAGTGCAGCGTTGCATTCTTGAAACCGTTGCTTGACCCTTTCCCTAAAATCAGGAAGATTCGCTTACACCTCTTATGGCTTATAATAGCCGTCTCCTGGGATAACAATAGCAATACTGAGAATAATGAAAATAAAACGCATCATAGGCTGAAGAAATTAAACGCTCGGCACGTCTTTTCTTCAGCCTTACATGACTATATATCTATATATGTATACATCCATATATTTGGGTAGAAATCCATAAAAATATATATCGATATATATGCATTTCTATATATTTATATAGATATTTATCTATACACAGAAACAGATAGATAGATAGATGGATAGATAGATAGATAGATAGATAGATAGATAGATTGATTGATAGAAAGACTGTATGCAATAACCCTGGATGTCTGACAGTTGAAGCAGACTGGTGATGTCATTAAGGCTCTATTATGACACGTACAGCTTGGAAGCATAAATACTACAGCACGGCAGCCATTTATAGCCAGTCTCCATTGGAGATGGAAGTGGGCAGGAATGTACTGGCCTATCTTCCCAAGACGCCACAGCAGCCGGACAAATTGTATGTTCGACAGAATGGCTGTTTTATTCAGCCCATAAGGGTGACTACCCACTACAGTTTTTTTTTTTCACTGCGAAATTCGTAGCAGTTTTTTTTCTGCAGGGGTCTATGGGAATTGTAATGTTAAAATCGAAATCACGCAAATTCGCAATTTACCGCGAAATCGCAATTTTAACATTACAAGTCCCATAGACTCCTGCAGAAAAAAAAACGCTGCGAATTTCGCAGTGAAAAAAAACTGTAGTGGGTAGTCATCCTAAGGGGGAAACGGCGGCCTACAAAATCTGATTGGTCGCTGCTGCCACCATTTATGAAAAGGTCGGCTCAGTTCTTCCATGGATAAGAATAAGGTAGGTACATAGGCAGGCAGGTAGGTTCAGTTTTTGTAGGTTGAGGAATGCTTATGGGCAAGGCCTTATGTCTGAACGCTGGCGCATGAAATGGCAGAGAGGCCCGGCCCTGTGCATTCACTGATTATTGCCGTCAGCTGCTGTCTGCTTTCAAGCATGAATCAGGGGCTTCACACTTATCAACTGGCTTTGATTGTGGGTCACGCAGGTTGGTTGCAATGCCCTAGTATAAACGATACCTGGAACACAAGCCAGTCCTCAGGATGCATTCTAACTCAAGAGCACGATCACGTTGTGCCTGACCAATGTTTCCATCTTGGGTAATAGCACAGTCCTAAGCGATATGGAGTGGAGTTGGCATATGAGCTGGTCTGTGGTTTTGCTTCCAACAGTTTCCACCGCACGCAGATGCTCGGTGGATACAATGTTGCGCGCTGGGGAAAACCCCAGGAATAATCCACAGCAGGCAGGCAAGCAAAGTATAAATAAGGGGGGGATTGGTTAGCTGCCTGCAACTCTTGCTTGTACCCGAATAAGGTTTTGCCTGCAACGCGGCCTTGTACTGCTTGAGGCGACGTGACATTCATGCACAAGGCACAAGTGCTGGCAGGTTTCTGCGGGCACCCACAGTGCAGCGTTGCATTCTTGAAACCGTTGCTTGACCCTTTCCCTAAAATCAGGAAGATTCGCTTACACCTCTTATGGCTTATAATAGCCGTCTCCTGGGATAACAATAGCAATACTGAGAATAATGAAAATAAAACGCATCATAGGCTGAAGAAATTAAACGCTCGGCACGTCTTTTCTTCAGCCTTACATGACTATATATCTATATATGTATACATCCATATATTTGGGTAGAAATCCATAAAAATATATATCGATATATATGCATTTCTATATATTTATATAGATATTTATCTATACACAGAAACAGATAGATAGATAGATGGATAGATAGATAGATAGATAGATAGATAGATAGATAGATAGATAGATAGATAGATTGATTGATAGAAAGACTGTATGCAATAACCCTGGATGTCTGACAGTTGAAGCAGACTGGTGATGTCATTAAGGCTCTATTATGACACGTACAGCTTGGAAGCATAAATACTACAGCACGGCAGCCATTTATAGCCAGTCTCCATTGGAGATGGAAGTGGGCAGGAATGTACTGGCCTATCTTCCCAAGACGCCACAGCAGCCGGACAAATTGTATGTTCGACAGAATGGCTGTTTTATTCAGCCCATAAGGGTGACTACCCACTACAGTTTTTTTTTTTCACTGCGAAATTCGTAGCAGTTTTTTTTCTGCAGGGGTCTATGGGAATTGTAATGTTAAAATCGAAATCACGCAAATTCGCAATTTACCGCGAAATCGCAATTTTAACATTACAAGTCCCATAGACTCCTGCAGAAAAAAAAACGCTGCGAATTTCGCAGTGAAAAAAAACTGTAGTGGGTAGTCATCCTAAGGGGGAAACGGCGGCCTACAAAATCTGATTGGTCGCTGCTGCCACCATTTATGAAAAGGTCGGCTCAGTTCTTCCATGGATAAGAATAAGGTAGGTACATAGGCAGGCAGGTAGGTTCAGTTTTTGTAGGTTGAGGAATGCTTATGGGCAAGGCCTTATGTCTGAACGCTGGCGCATGAAATGGCAGAGAGGCCCGGCCCTGTGCATTCACTGATTATTGCCGTCAGCTGCTGTCTGCTTTCAAGCATGAATCAGGGGCTTCACACTTATCAACTGGCTTTGATTGTGGGTCACGCAGGTTGGTTGCAATGCCCTAGTATAAACGATACCTGGAACACAAGCCAGTCCTCAGGATGCATTCTAACTCAAGAGCACGATCACGTTGTGCCTGACCAATGTTTCCATCTTGGGTAATAGCACAGTCCTAAGCGATATGGAGTGGAGTTGGCATATGAGCTGGTCTGTGGTTTTGCTTCCAACAGTTTCCACCGCACGCAGATGCTCGGTGGATACAATGTTGCGCGCTGGGGAAAACCCCAGGAATAATCCACAGCAGGCAGGCAAGCAAAGTATAAATAAGGGGGGGATTGGTTAGCTGCCTGCAACTCTTGCTTGTACCCGAATAAGGTTTTGCCTGCAACGCGGCCTTGTACTGCTTGAGGCGACGTGACATTCATGCACAAGGCACAAGTGCTGGCAGGTTTCTGCGGGCACCCACAGTGCAGCGTTGCATTCTTGAAACCGTTGCTTGACCCTTTCCCTAAAATCAGGAAGATTCGCTTACACCTCTTATGGCTTATAATAGCCGTCTCCTGGGATAACAATAGCAATACTGAGAATAATGAAAATAAAACGCATCATAGGCTGAAGAAATTAAACGCTCGGCACGTCTTTTCTTCAGCCTTACATGACTATATATCTATATATGTATACATCCATATATTTGGGTAGAAATCCATAAAAATATATATCGATATATATGCATTTCTATATATTTATATAGATATTTATCTATACACAGAAACAGATAGATAGATAGATGGATAGATAGATAGATAGATAGATAGATAGATAGATAGATAGATAGATAGATAGATAGATATGATTGATTGATAGAAAGACTGTATGCAATAACCCTGGATGTCTGACAGTTGAAGCAGACTGGTGATGTCATTAAGGCTCTATTATGACACGTACAGCTTGGAAGCATAAATACTACAGCACGGCAGCCATTTATAGCCAGTCTCCATTGGAGATGGAAGTGGGCAGGAATGTACTGGCCTATCTTCCCAAGACGCCACAGCAGCCGGACAAATTGTATGTTCGACAGAATGGCTGTTTTATTCAGCCCATAAGGGTGACTACCCACTACAGTTTTTTTTTTTCACTGCGAAATTCGTAGCAGTTTTTTTTCTGCAGGGGTCTATGGGAATTGTAATGTTAAAATCGAAATCACGCAAATTCGCAATTTACCGCGAAATCGCAATTTTAACATTACAAGTCCCATAGACTCCTGCAGAAAAAAAAACGCTGCGAATTTCGCAGTGAAAAAAAACTGTAGTGGGTAGTCATCCTAAGGGGGAAACGGCGGCCTACAAAATCTGATTGGTCGCTGCTGCCACCATTTATGAAAAGGTCGGCTCAGTTCTTCCATGGATAAGAATAAGGTAGGTACATAGGCAGGCAGGTAGGTTCAGTTTTTGTAGGTTGAGGAATGCTTATGGGCAAGGCCTTATGTCTGAACGCTGGCGCATGAAATGGCAGAGAGGCCCGGCCCTGTGCATTCACTGATTATTGCCGTCAGCTGCTGTCTGCTTTCAAGCATGAATCAGGGGCTTCACACTTATCAACTGGCTTTGATTGTGGGTCACGCAGGTTGGTTGCAATGCCCTAGTATAAACGATACCTGGAACACAAGCCAGTCCTCAGGATGCATTCTAACTCAAGAGCACGATCACGTTGTGCCTGACCAATGTTTCCATCTTGGGTAATAGCACAGTCCTAAGCGATATGGAGTGGAGTTGGCATATGAGCTGGTCTGTGGTTTTGCTTCCAACAGTTTCCACCGCACGCAGATGCTCGGTGGATACAATGTTGCGCGCTGGGGAAAACCCCAGGAATAATCCACAGCAGGCAGGCAAGCAAAGTATAAATAAGGGGGGGATTGGTTAGCTGCCTGCAACTCTTGCTTGTACCCGAATAAGGTTTTGCCTGCAACGCGGCCTTGTACTGCTTGAGGCGACGTGACATTCATGCACAAGGCACAAGTGCTGGCAGGTTTCTGCGGGCACCCACAGTGCAGCGTTGCATTCTTGAAACCGTTGCTTGACCCTTTCCCTAAAATCAGGAAGATTCGCTTACACCTCTTATGGCTTATAATAGCCGTCTCCTGGGATAACAATAGCAATACTGAGAATAATAATGAAAATAAAACGCATCATAGGCTGAAGAAATTAAACGCTCGGCACGTCTTTTCTTCAGCCTTACATGACTATATATCTATATATGTATACATCCATATATTTGGGTAGAAATCCATAAAAATATATATCGATATATATGCATTTCTATATATTTATATAGATATTTATCTATACACAGAAACAGATAGATAGATAGATGGATAGATAGATAGATAGATAGATAGATAGATAGATTGATTGATAGAAAGACTGTATGCAATAACCCTGGATGTCTGACAGTTGAAGCAGACTGGTGATGTCATTAAGGCTCTATTATGACACGTACAGCTTGGAAGCATAAATACTACAGCACGGCAGCCATTTATAGCCAGTCTCCATTGGAGATGGAAGTGGGCAGGAATGTACTGGCCTATCTTCCCAAGACGCCACAGCAGCCGGACAAATTGTATGTTCGACAGAATGGCTGTTTTATTCAGCCCATAAGGGTGACTACCCACTACAGTTTTTTTTTTTCACTGCGAAATTCGTAGCAGTTTTTTTTCTGCAGGGGTCTATGGGAATTGTAATGTTAAAATCGAAATCACGCAAATTCGCAATTTACCGCGAAATCGCAATTTTAACATTACAAGTCCCATAGACTCCTGCAGAAAAAAAAACGCTGCGAATTTCGCAGTGAAAAAAAACTGTAGTGGGTAGTCATCCTAAGGGGGAAACGGCGGCCTACAAAATCTGATTGGTCGCTGCTGCCACCATTTATGAAAAGGTCGGCTCAGTTCTTCCATGGATAAGAATAAGGTAGGTACATAGGCAGGCAGGTAGGTTCAGTTTTTGTAGGTTGAGGAATGCTTATGGGCAAGGCCTTATGTCTGAACGCTGGCGCATGAAATGGCAGAGAGGCCCGGCCCTGTGCATTCACTGATTATTGCCGTCAGCTGCTGTCTGCTTTCAAGCATGAATCAGGGGCTTCACACTTATCAACTGGCTTTGATTGTGGGTCACGCAGGTTGGTTGCAATGCCCTAGTATAAACGATACCTGGAACACAAGCCAGTCCTCAGGATGCATTCTAACTCAAGAGCACGATCACGTTGTGCCTGACCAATGTTTCCATCTTGGGTAATAGCACAGTCCTAAGCGATATGGAGTGGAGTTGGCATATGAGCTGGTCTGTGGTTTTGCTTCCAACAGTTTCCACCGCACGCAGATGCTCGGTGGATACAATGTTGCGCGCTGGGGAAAACCCCAGGAATAATCCACAGCAGGCAGGCAAGCAAAGTATAAATAAGGGGGGGATTGGTTAGCTGCCTGCAACTCTTGCTTGTACCCGAATAAGGTTTTGCCTGCAACGCGGCCTTGTACTGCTTGAGGCGACGTGACATTCATGCACAAGGCACAAGTGCTGGCAGGTTTCTGCGGGCACCCACAGTGCAGCGTTGCATTCTTGAAACCGTTGCTTGACCCTTTCCCTAAAATCAGGAAGATTCGCTTACACCTCTTATGGCTTATAATAGCCGTCTCCTGGGATAACAATAGCAATACTGAGAATAATGAAAATAAAACGCATCATAGGCTGAAGAAATTAAACGCTCGGCACGTCTTTTCTTCAGCCTTACATGACTATATATCTATATATGTATACATCCATATATTTGGGTAGAAATCCATAAAAATATATATCGATATATATGCATTTCTATATATTTATATAGATATTTATCTATACACAGAAACAGATAGATAGATAGATGGATAGATAGATAGATAGATAGATAGATAGATAGATAGATAGATAGATAGATAGATAGATAGATTGATTGATAGAAAGACTGTATGCAATAACCCTGGATGTCTGACAGTTGAAGCAGACTGGTGATGTCATTAAGGCTCTATTATGACACGTACAGCTTGGAAGCATAAATACTACAGCACGGCAGCCATTTATAGCCAGTCTCCATTGGAGATGGAAGTGGGCAGGAATGTACTGGCCTATCTTCCCAAGACGCCACAGCAGCCGGACAAATTGTATGTTCGACAGAATGGCTGTTTTATTCAGCCCATAAGGGTGACTACCCACTACAGTTTTTTTTTTTCACTGCGAAATTCGTAGCAGTTTTTTTTCTGCAGGGGTCTATGGGAATTGTAATGTTAAAATCGAAATCACGCAAATTCGCAATTTACCGCGAAATCGCAATTTTAACATTACAAGTCCCATAGACTCCTGCAGAAAAAAAAACGCTGCGAATTTCGCAGTGAAAAAAAACTGTAGTGGGTAGTCATCCTAAGGGGGAAACGGCGGCCTACAAAATCTGATTGGTCGCTGCTGCCACCATTTATGAAAAGGTCGGCTCAGTTCTTCCATGGATAAGAATAAGGTAGGTACATAGGCAGGCAGGTAGGTTCAGTTTTTGTAGGTTGAGGAATGCTTATGGGCAAGGCCTTATGTCTGAACGCTGGCGCATGAAATGGCAGAGAGGCCCGGCCCTGTGCATTCACTGATTATTGCCGTCAGCTGCTGTCTGCTTTCAAGCATGAATCAGGGGCTTCACACTTATCAACTGGCTTTGATTGTGGGTCACGCAGGTTGGTTGCAATGCCCTAGTATAAACGATACCTGGAACACAAGCCAGTCCTCAGGATGCATTCTAACTCAAGAGCACGATCACGTTGTGCCTGACCAATGTTTCCATCTTGGGTAATAGCACAGTCCTAAGCGATATGGAGTGGAGTTGGCATATGAGCTGGTCTGTGGTTTTGCTTCCAACAGTTTCCACCGCACGCAGATGCTCGGTGGATACAATGTTGCGCGCTGGGGAAAACCCCAGGAATAATCCACAGCAAATGTTGCGCGCTGGGGAAAACCCCAGGAATAATCCACAGCAGGCAGGCAAGCAAAGTATAAATAAGGGGGGGATTGGTTAGCTGCCTGCAACTCTTGCTTGTACCCGAATAAGGTTTTGCCTGCAACGCGGCCTTGTACTGCTTGAGGCGACGTGACATTCATGCACAAGGCACAAGTGCTGGCAGGTTTCTGCGGGCACCCACAGTGCAGCGTTGCATTCTTGAAACCGTTGCTTGACCCTTTCCCTAAAATCAGGAAGATTCGCTTACACCTCTTATGGCTTATAATAGCCGTCTCCTGGGATAACAATAGCAATACTGAGAATAATGAAAATAAAACGCATCATAGGCTGAAGAAATTAAACGCTCGGCACGTCTTTTCTTCAGCCTTACATGACTATATATCTATATATGTATACATCCATATATTTGGGTAGAAATCCATAAAAATATATATCGATATATATGCATTTCTATATATTTATATAGATATTTATCTATACACAGAAACAGATAGATAGATAGATGGATAGATAGATAGATAGATAGATAGATAGATAGATAGATAGATAGATAGATAGATAGATAGATAGATAGATAGATAGATAGATAGATAGATAGATTGATTGATAGAAAGACTGTATGCAATAACCCTGGATGTCTGACAGTTGAAGCAGACTGGTGATGTCATTAAGGCTCTATTATGACACGTACAGCTTGGAAGCATAAATACTACAGCACGGCAGCCATTTATAGCCAGTCTCCATTGGAGATGGAAGTGGGCAGGAATGTACTGGCCTATCTTCCCAAGACGCCACAGCAGCCGGACAAATTGTATGTTCGACAGAATGGCTGTTTTATTCAGCCCATAAGGGTGACTACCCACTACAGTTTTTTTTTTTCACTGCGAAATTCGTAGCAGTTTTTTTTCTGCAGGGGTCTATGGGAATTGTAATGTTAAAATCGAAATCACGCAAATTCGCAATTTACCGCGAAATCGCAATTTTAACATTACAAGTCCCATAGACTCCTGCAGAAAAAAAAACGCTGCGAATTTCGCAGTGAAAAAAAACTGTAGTGGGTAGTCATCCTAAGGGGGAAACGGCGGCCTACAAAATCTGATTGGTCGCTGCTGCCACCATTTATGAAAAGGTCGGCTCAGTTCTTCCATGGATAAGAATAAGGTAGGTACATAGGCAGGCAGGTAGGTTCAGTTTTTGTAGGTTGAGGAATGCTTATGGGCAAGGCCTTATGTCTGAACGCTGGCGCATGAAATGGCAGAGAGGCCCGGCCCTGTGCATTCACTGATTATTGCCGTCAGCTGCTGTCTGCTTTCAAGCATGAATCAGGGGCTTCACACTTATCAACTGGCTTTGATTGTGGGTCACGCAGGTTGGTTGCAATGCCCTAGTATAAACGATACCTGGAACACAAGCCAGTCCTCAGGATGCATTCTAACTCAAGAGCACGATCACGTTGTGCCTGACCAATGTTTCCATCTTGGGTAATAGCACAGTCCTAAGCGATATGGAGTGGAGTTGGCATATGAGCTGGTCTGTGGTTTTGCTTCCAACAGTTTCCACCGCACGCAGATGCTCGGTGGATACAATGTTGCGCGCTGGGGAAAACCCCAGGAATAATCCACAGCAGGCAGGCAAGCAAAGTATAAATAAGGGGGGGATTGGTTAGCTGCCTGCAACTCTTGCTTGTACCCGAATAAGGTTTTGCCTGCAACGCGGCCTTGTACTGCTTGAGGCGACGTGACATTCATGCACAAGGCACAAGTGCTGGCAGGTTTCTGCGGGCACCCACAGTGCAGCGTTGCATTCTTGAAACCGTTGCTTGACCCTTTCCCTAAAATCAGGAAGATTCGCTTACACCTCTTATGGCTTATAATAGCCGTCTCCTGGGATAACAATAGCAATACTGAGAATAATGAAAATAAAACGCATCATAGGCTGAAGAAATTAAACGCTCGGCACGTCTTTTCTTCAGCCTTACATGACTATATATCTATATATGTATACATCCATATATTTGGGTAGAAATCCATAAAAATATATATCGATATATATGCATTTCTATATATTTATATAGATATTTATCTATACACAGAAACAGATAGATAGATAGATGGATAGATAGATAGATAGATAGATAGATAGATAGATAGATAGATAGATAGATAGATAGATAGATAGATAGATAGATAGATAGATAGATAGATAGATTGATTGATAGAAAGACTGTATGCAATAACCCTGGATGTCTGACAGTTGAAGCAGACTGGTGATGTCATTAAGGCTCTATTATGACACGTACAGCTTGGAAGCATAAATACTACAGCACGGCAGCCATTTATAGCCAGTCTCCATTGGAGATGGAAGTGGGCAGGAATGTACTGGCCTATCTTCCCAAGACGCCACAGCAGCCGGACAAATTGTATGTTCGACAGAATGGCTGTTTTATTCAGCCCATAAGGGTGACTACCCACTACAGTTTTTTTTTTTCACTGCGAAATTCGTAGCAGTTTTTTTTCTGCAGGGGTCTATGGGAATTGTAATGTTAAAATCGAAATCACGCAAATTCGCAATTTACCGCGAAATCGCAATTTTAACATTACAAGTCCCATAGACTCCTGCAGAAAAAAAAACGCTGCGAATTTCGCAGTGAAAAAAAACTGTAGTGGGTAGTCATCCTAAGGGGGAAACGGCGGCCTACAAAATCTGATTGGTCGCTGCTGCCACCATTTATGAAAAGGTCGGCTCAGTTCTTCCATGGATAAGAATAAGGTAGGTACATAGGCAGGCAGGTAGGTTCAGTTTTTGTAGGTTGAGGAATGCTTATGGGCAAGGCCTTATGTCTGAACGCTGGCGCATGAAATGGCAGAGAGGCCCGGCCCTGTGCATTCACTGATTATTGCCGTCAGCTGCTGTCTGCTTTCAAGCATGAATCAGGGGCTTCACACTTATCAACTGGCTTTGATTGTGGGTCACGCAGGTTGGTTGCAATGCCCTAGTATAAACGATACCTGGAACACAAGCCAGTCCTCAGGATGCATTCTAACTCAAGAGCACGATCACGTTGTGCCTGACCAATGTTTCCATCTTGGGTAATAGCACAGTCCTAAGCGATATGGAGTGGAGTTGGCATATGAGCTGGTCTGTGGTTTTGCTTCCAACAGTTTCCACCGCACGCAGATGCTCGGTGGATACAATGTTGCGCGCTGGGGAAAACCCCAGGAATAATCCACAGCAGGCAGGCAAGCAAAGTATAAATAAGGGGGGGATTGGTTAGCTGCCTGCAACTCTTGCTTGTACCCGAATAAGGTTTTGCCTGCAACGCGGCCTTGTACTGCTTGAGGCGACGTGACATTCATGCACAAGGCACAAGTGCTGGCAGGTTTCTGCGGGCACCCACAGTGCAGCGTTGCATTCTTGAAACCGTTGCTTGACCCTTTCCCTAAAATCAGGAAGATTCGCTTACACCTCTTATGGCTTATAATAGCCGTCTCCTGGGATAACAATAGCAATACTGAGAATAATGAAAATAAAACGCATCATAGGCTGAAGAAATTAAACGCTCGGCACGTCTTTTCTTCAGCCTTACATGACTATATATCTATATATGTATACATCCATATATTTGGGTAGAAATCCATAAAAATATATATCGATATATATGCATTTCTATATATTTATATAGATATTTATCTATACACAGAAACAGATAGATAGATAGATGGATAGATAGATAGATAGATAGATAGATAGATAGATAGATAGATAGATAGATAGATAGATAGATAGATTGATTGATAGAAAGACTGTATGCAATAACCCTGGATGTCTGACAGTTGAAGCAGACTGGTGATGTCATTAAGGCTCTATTATGACACGTACAGCTTGGAAGCATAAATACTACAGCACGGCAGCCATTTATAGCCAGTCTCCATTGGAGATGGAAGTGGGCAGGAATGTACTGGCCTATCTTCCCAAGACGCCACAGCAGCCGGACAAATTGTATGTTCGACAGAATGGCTGTTTTATTCAGCCCATAAGGGTGACTACCCACTACAGTTTTTTTTTTTCACTGCGAAATTCGTAGCAGTTTTTTTTCTGCAGGGGTCTATGGGAATTGTAATGTTAAAATCGAAATCACGCAACTTCGCAATTTACCGCGAAATCGCAATTTTAACATTACAAGTCCCATAGACTCCTGCAGAAAAAAAAACGCTGCGAATTTCGCAGTGAAAAAAAACTGTAGTGGGTAGTCATCCTAAGGGGGAAACGGCGGCCTACAAAATCTGATTGGTCGCTGCTGCCACCATTTATGAAAAGGTCGGCTCAGTTCTTCCATGGATAAGAATAAGGTAGGTACATAGGCAGGCAGGTAGGTTCAGTTTTTGTAGGTTGAGGAATGCTTATGGGCAAGGCCTTATGTCTGAACGCTGGCGCATGAAATGGCAGAGAGGCCCGGCCCTGTGCATTCACTGATTATTGCCGTCAGCTGCTGTCTGCTTTCAAGCATGAATCAGGGGCTTCACACTTATCAACTGGCTTTGATTGTGGGTCACGCAGGTTGGTTGCAATGCCCTAGTATAAACGATACCTGGAACACAAGCCAGTCCTCAGGATGCATTCTAACTCAAGAGCACGATCACGTTGTGCCTGACCAATGTTTCCATCTTGGGTAATAGCACAGTCCTAAGCGATATGGAGTGGAGTTGGCATATGAGCTGGTCTGTGGTTTTGCTTCCAACAGTTTCCACCGCACGCAGATGCTCGGTGGATACAATGTTGCGCGCTGGGGAAAACCCCAGGAATAATCCACAGCAGGCAGGCAAGCAAAGTATAAATAAGGGGGGGATTGGTTAGCTGCCTGCAACTCTTGCTTGTACCCGAATAAGGTTTTGCCTGCAACGCGGCCTTGTACTGCTTGAGGCGACGTGACATTCATGCACAAGGCACAAGTGCTGGCAGGTTTCTGCGGGCACCCACAGTGCAGCGTTGCATTCTTGAAACCGTTGCTTGACCCTTTCCCTAAAATCAGGAAGATTCGCTTACACCTCTTATGGCTTATAATAGCCGTCTCCTGGGATAACAATAGCAATACTGAGAATAATGAAAATAAAACGCATCATAGGCTGAAGAAATTAAACGCTCGGCACGTCTTTTCTTCAGCCTTACATGACTATATATCTATATATGTATACATCCATATATTTGGGTAGAAATCCATAAAAATATATATCGATATATATGCATTTCTATATATTTATATAGATATTTATCTATACACAGAAACAGATAGATAGATAGATGGATAGATAGATAGATAGATAGATAGATAGATAGATAGATAGATAGATAGATAGATAGATTGATTGATAGAAAGACTGTATGCAATAACCCTGGATGTCTGACAGTTGAAGCAGACTGGTGATGTCATTAAGGCTCTATTATGACACGTACAGCTTGGAAGCATAAATACTACAGCACGGCAGCCATTTATAGCCAGTCTCCATTGGAGATGGAAGTGGGCAGGAATGTACTGGCCTATCTTCCCAAGACGCCACAGCAGCCGGACAAATTGTATGTTCGACAGAATGGCTGTTTTATTCAGCCCATAAGGGTGACTACCCACTACAGTTTTTTTTTTTCACTGCGAAATTCGTAGCAGTTTTTTTTCTGCAGGGGTCTATGGGAATTGTAATGTTAAAATCGAAATCACGCAAATTCGCAATTTACCGCGAAATCGCAATTTTAACATTACAAGTCCCATAGACTCCTGCAGAAAAAAAAACGCTGCGAATTTCGCAGTGAAAAAAAACTGTAGTGGGTAGTCATCCTAAGGGGGAAACGGCGGCCTACAAAATCTGATTGGTCGCTGCTGCCACCATTTATGAAAAGGTCGGCTCAGTTCTTCCATGGATAAGAATAAGGTAGGTACATAGGCAGGCAGGTAGGTTCAGTTTTTGTAGGTTGAGGAATGCTTATGGGCAAGGCCTTATGTCTGAACGCTGGCGCATGAAATGGCAGAGAGGCCCGGCCCTGTGCATTCACTGATTATTGCCGTCAGCTGCTGTCTGCTTTCAAGCATGAATCAGGGGCTTCACACTTATCAACTGGCTTTGATTGTGGGTCACGCAGGTTGGTTGCAATGCCCTAGTATAAACGATACCTGGAACACAAGCCAGTCCTCAGGATGCATTCTAACTCAAGAGCACGATCACGTTGTGCCTGACCAATGTTTCCATCTTGGGTAATAGCACAGTCCTAAGCGATATGGAGTGGAGTTGGCATATGAGCTGGTCTGTGGTTTTGCTTCCAACAGTTTCCACCGCACGCAGATGCTCGGTGGATACAATGTTGCGCGCTGGGGAAAACCCCAGGAATAATCCACAGCAGGCAGGCAAGCAAAGTATAAATAAGGGGGGGATTGGTTAGCTGCCTGCAACTCTTGCTTGTACCCGAATAAGGTTTTGCCTGCAACGCGGCCTTGTACTGCTTGAGGCGACGTGACATTCATGCACAAGGCACAAGTGCTGGCAGGTTTCTGCGGGCACCCACAGTGCAGCGTTGCATTCTTGAAACCGTTGCTTGACCCTTTCCCTAAAATCAGGAAGATTCGCTTACACCTCTTATGGCTTATAATAGCCGTCTCCTGGGATAACAATAGCAATACTGAGAATAATGAAAATAAAACGCATCATAGGCTGAAGAAATTAAACGCTCGGCACGTCTTTTCTTCAGCCTTACATGACTATATATCTATATATGTATACATCCATATATTTGGGTAGAAATCCATAAAAATATATATCGATATATATGCATTTCTATATATTTATATAGATATTTATCTATACACAGAAACAGATAGATAGATAGATGGATAGATAGATAGATAGATAGATAGATAGATAGATTGATAGAAAGACTGTATGCAATAACCCTGGATGTCTGACAGTTGAAGCAGACTGGTGATGTCATTAAGGCTCTATTATGACACGTACAGCTTGGAAGCATAAATACTACAGCACGGCAGCCATTTATAGCCAGTCTCCATTGGAGATGGAAGTGGGCAGGAATGTACTGGCCTATCTTCCCAAGACGCCACAGCAGCCGGACAAATTGTATGTTCGACAGAATGGCTGTTTTATTCAGCCCATAAGGGTGACTACCCACTACAGTTTTTTTTTTTCACTGCGAAATTCGTAGCAGTTTTTTTTCTGCAGGGGTCTATGGGAATTGTAATGTTAAAATCGAAATCACGCAACTTCGCAATTTACCGCGAAATCGCAATTTTAACATTACAAGTCCCATAGACTCCTGCAGAAAAAAAAACGCTGCGAATTTCGCAGTGAAAAAAAACTGTAGTGGGTAGTCATCCTAAGGGGGAAACGGCGGCCTACAAAATCTGATTGGTCGCTGCTGCCACCATTTATGAAAAGGTCGGCTCAGTTCTTCCATGGATAAGAATAAGGTAGGTACATAGGCAGGCAGGTAGGTTCAGTTTTTGTAGGTTGAGGAATGCTTATGGGCAAGGCCTTATGTCTGAACGCTGGCGCATGAAATGGCAGAGAGGCCCGGCCCTGTGCATTCACTGATTATTGCCGTCAGCTGCTGTCTGCTTTCAAGCATGAATCAGGGGCTTCACACTTATCAACTGGCTTTGATTGTGGGTCACGCAGGTTGGTTGCAATGCCCTAGTATAAACGATACCTGGAACACAAGCCAGTCCTCAGGATGCATTCTAACTCAAGAGCACGATCACGTTGTGCCTGACCAATGTTTCCATCTTGGGTAATAGCACAGTCCTAAGCGATATGGAGTGGAGTTGGCATATGAGCTGGTCTGTGGTTTTGCTTCCAACAGTTTCCACCGCACGCAGATGCTCGGTGGATACAATGTTGCGCGCTGGGGAAAACCCCAGGAATAATCCACAGCAGGCAGGCAAGCAAAGTATAAATAAGGGGGGGATTGGTTAGCTGCCTGCAACTCTTGCTTGTACCCGAATAAGGTTTTGCCTGCAACGCGGCCTTGTACTGCTTGAGGCGACGTGACATTCATGCACAAGGCACAAGTGCTGGCAGGTTTCTGCGGGCACCCACAGTGCAGCGTTGCATTCTTGAAACCGTTGCTTGACCCTTTCCCTAAAATCAGGAAGATTCGCTTACACCTCTTATGGCTTATAATAGCCGTCTCCTGGGATAACAATAGCAATACTGAGAATAATGAAAATAAAACGCATCATAGGCTGAAGAAATTAAACGCTCGGCACGTCTTTTCTTCAGCCTTACATGACTATATATCTATATATGTATACATCCATATATTTGGGTAGAAATCCATAAAAATATATATCGATATATATGCATTTCTATATATTTATATAGATATTTATCTATACACAGAAACAGATAGATAGATAGATGGATAGATAGATAGATAGATAGATAGATAGATAGATAGATAGATAGATTGATTGATAGAAAGACTGTATGCAATAACCCTGGATGTCTGACAGTTGAAGCAGACTGGTGATGTCATTAAGGCTCTATTATGACACGTACAGCTTGGAAGCATAAATACTACAGCACGGCAGCCATTTATAGCCAGTCTCCATTGGAGATGGAAGTGGGCAGGAATGTACTGGCCTATCTTCCCAAGACGCCACAGCAGCCGGACAAATTGTATGTTCGACAGAATGGCTGTTTTATTCAGCCCATAAGGGTGACTACCCACTACAGTTTTTTTTTTTCACTGCGAAATTCGTAGCAGTTTTTTTTCTGCAGGGGTCTATGGGAATTGTAATGTTAAAATCGAAATCACGCAAATTCGCAATTTACCGCGAAATCGCAATTTTAACATTACAAGTCCCATAGACTCCTGCAGAAAAAAAAACGCTGCGAATTTCGCAGTGAAAAAAAACTGTAGTGGGTAGTCATCCTAAGGGGGAAACGGCGGCCTACAAAATCTGATTGGTCGCTGCTGCCACCATTTATGAAAAGGTCGGCTCAGTTCTTCCATGGATAAGAATAAGGTAGGTACATAGGCAGGCAGGTAGGTTCAGTTTTTGTAGGTTGAGGAATGCTTATGGGCAAGGCCTTATGTCTGAACGCTGGCGCATGAAATGGCAGAGAGGCCCGGCCCTGTGCATTCACTGATTATTGCCGTCAGCTGCTGTCTGCTTTCAAGCATGAATCAGGGGCTTCACACTTATCAACTGGCTTTGATTGTGGGTCACGCAGGTTGGTTGCAATGCCCTAGTATAAACGATACCTGGAACACAAGCCAGTCCTCAGGATGCATTCTAACTCAAGAGCACGATCACGTTGTGCCTGACCAATGTTTCCATCTTGGGTAATAGCACAGTCCTAAGCGATATGGAGTGGAGTTGGCATATGAGCTGGTCTGTGGTTTTGCTTCCAACAGTTTCCACCGCACGCAGATGCTCGGTGGATACAATGTTGCGCGCTGGGGAAAACCCCAGGAATAATCCACAGCAGGCAGGCAAGCAAAGTATAAATAAGGGGGGGATTGGTTAGCTGCCTGCAACTCTTGCTTGTACCCGAATAAGGTTTTGCCTGCAACGCGGCCTTGTACTGCTTGAGGCGACGTGACATTCATGCACAAGGCACAAGTGCTGGCAGGTTTCTGCGGGCACCCACAGTGCAGCGTTGCATTCTTGAAACCGTTGCTTGACCCTTTCCCTAAAATCAGGAAGATTCGCTTACACCTCTTATGGCTTATAATAGCCGTCTCCTGGGATAACAATAGCAATACTGAGAATAATGAAAATAAAACGCATCATAGGCTGAAGAAATTAAACGCTCGGCACGTCTTTTCTTCAGCCTTACATGACTATATATCTATATATGTATACATCCATATATTTGGGTAGAAATCCATAAAAATATATATCGATATATATGCATTTCTATATATTTATATAGATATTTATCTATACACAGAAACAGATAGATAGATAGATAGATAGATGGATAGATAGATAGATAGATAGATAGATAGATAGATAGATAGATAGATTGATTGATAGAAAGACTGTATGCAATAACCCTGGATGTCTGACAGTTGAAGCAGACTGGTGATGTCATTAAGGCTCTATTATGACACGTACAGCTTGGAAGCATAAATACTACAGCACGGCAGCCATTTATAGCCAGTCTCCATTGGAGATGGAAGTGGGCAGGAATGTACTGGCCTATCTTCCCAAGACGCCACAGCAGCCGGACAAATTGTATGTTCGACAGAATGGCTGTTTTATTCAGCCCATAAGGGTGACTACCCACTACAGTTTTTTTTTTTCACTGCGAAATTCGTAGCAGTTTTTTTTCTGCAGGGGTCTATGGGAATTGTAATGTTAAAATCGAAATCACGCAACTTCGCAATTTACCGCGAAATCGCAATTTTAACATTACAAGTCCCATAGACTCCTGCAGAAAAAAAAACGCTGCGAATTTCGCAGTGAAAAAAAACTGTAGTGGGTAGTCATCCTAAGGGGGAAACGGCGGCCTACAAAATCTGATTGGTCGCTGCTGCCACCATTTATGAAAAGGTCGGCTCAGTTCTTCCATGGATAAGAATAAGGTAGGTACATAGGCAGGCAGGTAGGTTCAGTTTTTGTAGGTTGAGGAATGCTTATGGGCAAGGCCTTATGTCTGAACGCTGGCGCATGAAATGGCAGAGAGGCCCGGCCCTGTGCATTCACTGATTATTGCCGTCAGCTGCTGTCTGCTTTCAAGCATGAATCAGGGGCTTCACACTTATCAACTGGCTTTGATTGTGGGTCACGCAGGTTGGTTGCAATGCCCTAGTATAAACGATACCTGGAACACAAGCCAGTCCTCAGGATGCATTCTAACTCAAGAGCACGATCACGTTGTGCCTGACCAATGTTTCCATCTTGGGTAATAGCACAGTCCTAAGCGATATGGAGTGGAGTTGGCATATGAGCTGGTCTGTGGTTTTGCTTCCAACAGTTTCCACCGCACGCAGATGCTCGGTGGATACAATGTTGCGCGCTGGGGAAAACCCCAGGAATAATCCACAGCAGGCAGGCAAGCAAAGTATAAATAAGGGGGGGATTGGTTAGCTGCCTGCAACTCTTGCTTGTACCCGAATAAGGTTTTGCCTGCAACGCGGCCTTGTACTGCTTGAGGCGACGTGACATTCATGCACAAGGCACAAGTGCTGGCAGGTTTCTGCGGGCACCCACAGTGCAGCGTTGCATTCTTGAAACCGTTGCTTGACCCTTTCCCTAAAATCAGGAAGATTCGCTTACACCTCTTATGGCTTATAATAGCCGTCTCCTGGGATAACAATAGCAATACTGAGAATAATGAAAATAAAACGCATCATAGGCTGAAGAAATTAAACGCTCGGCACGTCTTTTCTTCAGCCTTACATGACTATATATCTATATATGTATACATCCATATATTTGGGTAGAAATCCATAAAAATATATATCGATATATATGCATTTCTATATATTTATATAGATATTTATCTATACACAGAAACAGATAGATAGATAGATGGATAGATAGATAGATAGATAGATAGATAGATAGATAGATAGATAGATAGATAGATAGATAGATTGATTGATAGAAAGACTGTATGCAATAACCCTGGATGTCTGACAGTTGAAGCAGACTGGTGATGTCATTAAGGCTCTATTATGACACGTACAGCTTGGAAGCATAAATACTACAGCACGGCAGCCATTTATAGCCAGTCTCCATTGGAGATGGAAGTGGGCAGGAATGTACTGGCCTATCTTCCCAAGACGCCACAGCAGCCGGACAAATTGTATGTTCGACAGAATGGCTGTTTTATTCAGCCCATAAGGGTGACTACCCACTACAGTTTTTTTTTTTCACTGCGAAATTCGTAGCAGTTTTTTTTCTGCAGGGGTCTATGGGAATTGTAATGTTAAAATCGAAATCACGCAAATTCGCAATTTACCGCGAAATCGCAATTTTAACATTACAAGTCCCATAGACTCCTGCAGAAAAAAAAACGCTGCGAATTTCGCAGTGAAAAAAAACTGTAGTGGGTAGTCATCCTAAGGGGGAAACGGCGGCCTACAAAATCTGATTGGTCGCTGCTGCCACCATTTATGAAAAGGTCGGCTCAGTTCTTCCATGGATAAGAATAAGGTAGGTACATAGGCAGGCAGGTAGGTTCAGTTTTTGTAGGTTGAGGAATGCTTATGGGCAAGGCCTTATGTCTGAACGCTGGCGCATGAAATGGCAGAGAGGCCCGGCCCTGTGCATTCACTGATTATTGCCGTCAGCTGCTGTCTGCTTTCAAGCATGAATCAGGGGCTTCACACTTATCAACTGGCTTTGATTGTGGGTCACGCAGGTTGGTTGCAATACCCTAGTATAAACGATACCTGGAACACAAGCCAGTCCTCAGGATGCATTCTAACTCAAGAGCACGATCACGTTGTGCCTGACCAATGTTTCCATCTTGGGTAATAGCACAGTCCTAAGCGATATGGAGTGGAGTTGGCATATGAGCTGGTCTGTGGTTTTGCTTCCAACAGTTTCTACCGCACGCAGATGCTCGGTGGATACAATGTTGCGCGCTGGGGAAAACCCCAGGAATAATCCACAGCAGGCAGGCAAGCAAAGTATAAATAAGGGGGGGATTGGTTAGCTGCCTGCAACTCTTGCTTGTACCCGAATAAGGTTTTGCCTGCAACGCGGCCTAGTACTGCTTGAGGCGACGTGACATTCATGCACAAGGCACAAGTGCTGGCAGGTTTCTGCGGGCACCCACAGTGCAGCGTTGCATTCTTGAAACCGTTGCTTGACCCTTTCCCTAAAATCAGGAAGATTCGCTTACACCTCTTATGGCTTATAATAGCCGTCTCCTGGGATAACAATAGCAATACTGAGAATAATGAAAATAAAACGCATCATAGGCTGAAGAAATTAAACGCTCGGCACGTCTTTTCTTCAGCCTTACATGACTATATATCTATATATGTATACATCCATATATTTGGGTAGAAATCCATAAAAATATATATCGATATATATGCATTTCTATATATTTATATAGATATTTATCTATACACAGAAACAGATAGATAGATAGATGGATAGATAGATAGATAGATAGATAGATAGATAGATAGATAGATAGATTGATTGATAGAAAGACTGTATGCAATAACCCTGGATGTCTGACAGTTGAAGCAGACTGGTGATGTCATTAAGGCTCTATTATGACACGTACAGCTTGGAAGCATAAATACTACAGCACGGCAGCCATTTATAGCCAGTCTCCATTGGAGATGGAAGTGGGCAGGAATGTACTGGCCTATCTTCCCAAGACGCCACAGCAGCCGGACAAATTGTATGTTCGACAGAATGGCTGTTTTATTCAGCCCATAAGGGTGACTACCCACTACAGTTTTTTTTTTTCACTGCGAAATTCGTAGCAGTTTTTTTTCTGCAGGGGTCTATGGGAATTGTAATGTTAAAATCGAAATCACGCAAATTCGCAATTTACCGCGAAATCGCGATTTTAACATTACAAGTCCCATAGACTCCTGCAGAAAAAAAAACGCTGCGAATTTCGCAGTGAAAAAAAACTGTAGTGGGTAGTCATCCTAAGGGGGAAACGGCGGCCTACAAAATCTGATTGGTCGCTGCTGCCACCATTTATGAAAAGGTCGGCTCAGTTCTTCCATGGATAAGAATAAGGTAGGTACATAGGCAGGCAGGTAGGTTCAGTTTTTGTAGGTTGAGGAATGCTTATGGGCAAGGCCTTATGTCTGAACGCTGGCGCATGAAATGGCAGAGAGGCCCGGCCCTGTGCATTCACTGATTATTGCCGTCAGCTGCTGTCTGCTTTCAAGCATGAATCAGGGGCTTCACACTTATCAACTGGCTTTGATTGTGGGTCACGCAGGTTGGTTGCAATGCCCTAGTATAAACGATACCTGGAACACAAGCCAGTCCTCAGGATGCATTCTAACTCAAGAGCACGATCACGTTGTGCCTGACCAATGTTTCCATCTTGGGTAATAGCACAGTCCTAAGCGATATGGAGTGGAGTTGGCATATGAGCTGGTCTGTGGTTTTGCTTCCAACAGTTTCTACCGCACGCAGATGCTCGGTGGATACAATGTTGCGCGCTGGGGAAAACCCCAGGAATAATCCACAGCAGGCAGGCAAGCAAAGTATAAATAAGGGGGGGATTGGTTAGCTGCCTGCAACTCTTGCTTGTACCCGAATAAGGTTTTGCCTGCAACGCGGCCTTGTACTGCTTGAGGCGACGTGACATTCATGCACAAGGCACAAGTGCTGGCAGGTTTCTGCGGGCACCCACAGTGCAGCGTTGCATTCTTGAAACCGTTGCTTGACCCTTTCCCTAAAATCAGGAAGATTCGCTTACACCTCTTATGGCTTATAATAGCCGTCTCCTGGGATAACAATAGCAATACTGAGAATAATGAAAATAAAACGCATCATAGGCTGAAGAAATTAAACGCTCGGCACGTCTTTTCTTCAGCCTTACATGACTATATATCTATATATGTATACATCCATATATTTGGGTAGAAATCCATAAAAATATATATCGATATATATGCATTTCTATATATTTATATAGATATTTATCTATACACAGAAACAGATAGATAGATAGATAGATAGATAGATAGATAGATTGATAGAAAGACTGTATGCAATAACCATGGATGTCTGACAGTTGAAGCAGACTGGTGATGTCATTAAGGCTCTATTATGACACGTACAGCTTGGAAGCATAAATACTACAGCACGGCAGCCATTTATAGCCAGTCTCCATTGGAGATGGAAGTGGGCAGGAATGTACTGGCCTATCTTCCCAAGACGCCACAGCAGCCGGACAAATTGTATGTTCGACAGAATGGCTGTTTTATTCAGCCCATAAGGGTGACTACCCACTACAGTTTTTTTTTTTCACTGCGAAATTCGTAGCAGTTTTTTTTCTGCAGGGGTCTATGGGAATTGTAATGTTAAAATCGAAATCACGCAAATTCGCAATTTACCGCGAAATCGCGATTTTAACATTACAAGTCCCATAGACTCCTGCAGAAAAAAAAACGCTGCGAATTTCGCAGTGAAAAAAAACTGTAGTGGGTAGTCATCCTAAGGGGGAAACGGCGGCCTACAAAATCTGATTGGTCGCTGCTGCCACCATTTATGAAAAGGTCGGCTCAGTTCTTCCATGGATAAGAATAAGGTAGGTACATAGGCAGGCAGGTAGGTTCAGTTTTTGTAGGTTGAGGAATGCTTATGGGCAAGGCCTTATGTCTGAACGCTGGCGCATGAAATGGCAGAGAGGCCCGGCCCTGTGCATTCACTGATTATTGCCGTCAGCTGCTGTCTGCTTTCAAGCATGAATCAGGGGCTTCACACTTATCAACTGGCTTTGATTGTGGGTCACGCAGGTTGGTTGCAATGCCCTAGTATAAACGATACCTGGAACACAAGCCAGTCCTCAGGATGCATTCTAACTCAAGAGCACGATCACGTTGTGCCTGACCAATGTTTCCATCTTGGGTAATAGCACAGTCCTAAGCGATATGGAGTGGAGTTGGCATATGAGCTGGTCTGTGGTTTTGCTTCCAACAGTTTCTACCGCACGCAGATGCTCGGTGGATACAATGTTGCGCGCTGGGGAAAACCCCAGGAATAATCCACAGCAGGCAGGCAAGCAAAGTATAAATAAGGGGGGGATTGGTTAGCTGCCTGCAACTCTTGCTTGTACCCGAATAAGGTTTTGCCTGCAACGCGGCCTTGTACTGCTTGAGGCGACGTGACATTCATGCACAAGGCACAAGTGCTGGCAGGTTTCTGCGGGCACCCACAGTGCAGCGTTGCATTCTTGAAACCGTTGCTTGACCCTTTCCCTAAAATCAGGAAGATTCGCTTACACCTCTTATGGCTTATAATAGCCGTCTCCTGGGATAACAATAGCAATACTGAGAATAATGAAAATAAAACGCATCATAGGCTGAAGAAATTAAACGCTCGGCACGTCTTTTCTTCAGCCTTACATGACTATATATCTATATATGTATACATCCATATATTTGGGTAGAAATCCATAAAAATATATATCGATATATATGCATTTCTATATATTTATATAGATATTTATCTATACACAGAAACAGATAGATAGATAGATGGATGGATAGATAGATAGATAGATAGATAGATTGATAGAAAGACTGTATGCAATAACCATGGATGTCTGACAGTTGAAGCAGACTGGTGATGTCATTAAGGCTCTATTATGACACGTACAGCTTGGAAGCATAAATACTACAGCACGGCAGCCATTTATAGCCAGTCTCCATTGGAGATGGAAGTGGGCAGGAATGTACTGGCCTATCTTCCCAAGACGCCACAGCAGCCGGACAAATTGTATGTTCGACAGAATGGCTGTTTTATTCAGCCCATAAGGGTGACTACCCACTACAGTTTTTTTTTTTCACTGCGAAATTCGTAGCAGTTTTTTTTCTGCAGGGGTCTATGGGAATTGTAATGTTAAAATCGAAATCACGCAAATTCGCAATTTACCGCGAAATCGCGATTTTAACATTACAAGTCCCATAGACTCCTGCAGAAAAAAAAACGCTGCGAATTTCGCAGTGAAAAAAAACTGTAGTGGGTAGTCATCCTAAGGGGGAAACGGCGGCCTACAAAATCTGATTGGTCGCTGCTGCCACCATTTATGAAAAGGTCGGCTCAGTTCTTCCATGGATAAGAATAAGGTAGGTACATAGGCAGGCAGGTAGGTTCAGTTTTTGTAGGTTGAGGAATGCTTATGGGCAAGGCCTTATGTCTGAACGCTGGCGCATGAAATGGCAGAGAGGCCCGGCCCTGTGCATTCACTGATTATTGCCGTCAGCTGCTGTCTGCTTTCAAGCATGAATCAGGGGCTTCACACTTATCAACTGGCTTTGATTGTGGGTCACGCAGGTTGGTTGCAATGCCCTAGTATAAACGATACCTGGAACACAAGCCAGTCCTCAGGATGCATTCTAACTCAAGAGCACGATCACGTTGTGCCTGACCAATGTTTCCATCTTGGGTAATAGCACAGTCCTAAGCGATATGGAGTGGAGTTGGCATATGAGCTGGTCTGTGGTTTTGCTTCCAACAGTTTCCACCGCACGCAGATGCTCGGTGGATACAATGTTGCGCGCTGGGGAAAACCCCAGGAATAATCCACAGCAGGCAGGCAAGCAAAGTATAAATAAGGGGGGGATTGGTTAGCTGCCTGCAACTCTTGCTTGTACCCGAATAAGGTTTTGCCTGCAACGCGGCCTTGTACTGCTTGAGGCGACGTGACATTCATGCACAAGGCACAAGTGCTGGCAGGTTTCTGCGGGCACCCACAGTGCAGCGTTGCATTCTTGAAACCGTTGCTTGACCCTTTCCCTAAAATCAGGAAGATTCGCTTACACCTCTTATGGCTTATAATAGCCGTCTCCTGGGATAACAATAGCAATACTGAGAATAATGAAAATAAAACGCATCATAGGCTGAAGAAATTAAACGCTCGGCACGTCTTTTCTTCAGCCTTACATGACTATATATCTATATATGTATACATCCATATATTTGGGTAGAAATCCATAAAAATATATATCGATATATATGCATTTCTATATATTTATATAGATATTTATCTATACACAGAAACAGATAGATAGATAGATAGATGGATGGATAGATAGATAGATAGATAGATAGATTGATAGAAAGACTGTATGCAATAACCATGGATGTCTGACAGTTGAAGCAGACTGGTGATGTCATTAAGGCTCTATTATGACACGTACAGCTTGGAAGCATAAATACTACAGCACGGCAGCCATTTATAGCCAGTCTCCATTGGAGATGGAAGTGGGCAGGAATGTACTGGCCTATCTTCCCAAGACGCCACAGCAGCCGGACAAATTGTATGTTCGACAGAATGGCTGTTTTATTCAGCCCATAAGGGTGACTACCCACTACAGTTTTTTTTTTTCACTGCGAAATTCGTAGCAGTTTTTTTTCTGCAGGGGTCTATGGGAATTGTAATGTTAAAATCGAAATCACGCAAATTCGCAATTTACCGCGAAATCGCGATTTTAACATTACAAGTCCCATAGACTCCTGCAGAAAAAAAAACGCTGCGAATTTCGCAGTGAAAAAAAACTGTAGTGGGTAGTCATCCTAAGGGGGAAACGGCGGCCTACAAAATCTGATTGGTCGCTGCTGCCACCATTTATGAAAAGGTCGGCTCAGTTCTTCCATGGATAAGAATAAGGTAGGTACATAGGCAGGCAGGTAGGTTCAGTTTTTGTAGGTTGAGGAATGCTTATGGGCAAGGCCTTATGTCTGAACGCTGGCGCATGAAATGGCAGAGAGGCCCGGCCCTGTGCATTCACTGATTATTGCCGTCAGCTGCTGTCTGCTTTCAAGCATGAATCAGGGGCTTCACACTTATCAACTGGCTTTGATTGTGGGTCACGCAGGTTGGTTGCAATGCCCTAGTATAAACGATACCTGGAACACAAGCCAGTCCTCAGGATGCATTCTAACTCAAGAGCACGATCACGTTGTGCCTGACCAATGTTTCCATCTTGGGTAATAGCACAGTCCTAAGCGATATGGAGTGGAGTTGGCATATGAGCTGGTCTGTGGTTTTGCTTCCAACAGTTTCTACCGCACGCAGATGCTCGGTGGATACAATGTTGCGCGCTGGGGAAAACCCCAGGAATAATCCACAGCAGGCAGGCAAGCAAAGTATAAATAAGGGGGGGATTGGTTAGCTGCCTGCAACTCTTGCTTGTACCCGAATAAGGTTTTGCCTGCAACGCGGCCTTGTACTGCTTGAGGCGACGTGACATTCATGCACAAGGCACAAGTGCTGGCAGGTTTCTGCGGGCACCCACAGTGCAGCGTTGCATTCTTGAAACCGTTGCTTGACCCTTTCCCTAAAATCAGGAAGATTCGCTTACACCTCTTATGGCTTATAATAGCCGTCTCCTGGGATAACAATAGCAATACTGAGAATAATGAAAATAAAACGCATCATAGGCTGAAGAAATTAAACGCTCGGCACGTCTTTTCTTCAGCCTTACATGACTATATATCTATATATGTATACATCCATATATTTGGGTAGAAATCCATAAAAATATATATCGATATATATGCATTTCTATATATTTATATAGATATTTATCTATACACAGAAACAGATAGATAGATAGATGGATGGATAGATAGATAGATAGATAGATAGATTGATAGAAAGACTGTATGCAATAACCATGGATGTCTGACAGTTGAAGCAGACTGGTGATGTCATTAAGGCTCTATTATGACACGTACAGCTTGGAAGCATAAATACTACAGCACGGCAGCCATTTATAGCCAGTCTCCATTGGAGATGGAAGTGGGCAGGAATGTACTGGCCTATCTTCCCAAGACGCCACAGCAGCCGGACAAATTGTATGTTCGACAGAATGGCTGTTTTATTCAGCCCATAAGGGTGACTACCCACTACAGTTTTTTTTTTTCACTGCGAAATTCGTAGCAGTTTTTTTTCTGCAGGGGTCTATGGGAATTGTAATGTTAAAATCGAAATCACGCAAATTCGCAATTTACCGCGAAATCGCGATTTTAACATTACAAGTCCCATAGACTCCTGCAGAAAAAAAAACGCTGCGAATTTCGCAGTGAAAAAAAACTGTAGTGGGTAGTCATCCTAAGGGGGAAACGGCGGCCTACAAAATCTGATTGGTCGCTGCTGCCACCATTTATGAAAAGGTCGGCTCAGTTCTTCCATGGATAAGAATAAGGTAGGTACATAGGCAGGCAGGTAGGTTCAGTTTTTGTAGGTTGAGGAATGCTTATGGGCAAGGCCTTATGTCTGAACGCTGGCGCATGAAATGGCAGAGAGGCCCGGCCCTGTGCATTCACTGATTATTGCCGTCAGCTGCTGTCTGCTTTCAAGCATGAATCAGGGGCTTCACACTTATCAACTGGCTTTGATTGTGGGTCACGCAGGTTGGTTGCAATGCCCTAGTATAAACGATACCTGGAACACAAGCCAGTCCTCAGGATGCATTCTAACTCAAGAGCACGATCACGTTGTGCCTGACCAATGTTTCCATCTTGGGTAATAGCACAGTCCTAAGCGATATGGAGTGGAGTTGGCATATGAGCTGGTCTGTGGTTTTGCTTCCAACAGTTTCCACCGCACGCAGATGCTCGGTGGATACAATGTTGCGCGCTGGGGAAAACCCCAGGAATAATCCACAGCAGGCAGGCAAGCAAAGTATAAATAAGGGGGGGATTGGTTAGCTGCCTGCAACTCTTGCTTGTACCCGAATAAGGTTTTGCCTGCAACGCGGCCTTGTACTGCTTGAGGCGACGTGACATTCATGCACAAGGCACAAGTGCTGGCAGGTTTCTGCGGGCACCCACAGTGCAGCGTTGCATTCTTGAAACCGTTGCTTGACCCTTTCCCTAAAATCAGGAAGATTCGCTTACACCTCTTATGGCTTATAATAGCCGTCTCCTGGGATAACAATAGCAATACTGAGAATAATGAAAATAAAACGCATCATAGGCTGAAGAAATTAAACGCTCGGCACGTCTTTTCTTCAGCCTTACATGACTATATATCTATATATGTATACATCCATATATTTGGGTAGAAATCCATAAAAATATATATCGATATATATGCATTTCTATATATTTATATAGATATTTATCTATACACAGAAACAGATAGATAGATAGATAGATGGATGGATAGATAGATAGATAGATAGATAGATAGATTGATAGAAAGACTGTATGCAATAACCATGGATGTCTGACAGTTGAAGCAGACTGGTGATGTCATTAAGGCTCTATTATGACACGTACAGCTTGGAAGCATAAATACTACAGCACGGCAGCCATTTATAGCCAGTCTCCATTGGAGATGGAAGTGGGCAGGAATGTACTGGCCTATCTTCCCAAGACGCCACAGCAGCCGGACAAATTGTATGTTCGACAGAATGGCTGTTTTATTCAGCCCATAAGGGTGACTACCCACTACAGTTTTTTTTTTTCACTGCGAAATTCGTAGCAGTTTTTTTTCTGCAGGGGTCTATGGGAATTGTAATGTTAAAATCGAAATCACGCAAATTCGCAATTTACCGCGAAATCGCGATTTTAACATTACAAGTCCCATAGACTCCTGCAGAAAAAAAAACGCTGCGAATTTCGCAGTGAAAAAAAACTGTAGTGGGTAGTCATCCTAAGGGGGAAACGGCGGCCTACAAAATCTGATTGGTCGCTGCTGCCACCATTTATGAAAAGGTCGGCTCAGTTCTTCCATGGATAAGAATAAGGTAGGTACATAGGCAGGCAGGTAGGTTCAGTTTTTGTAGGTTGAGGAATGCTTATGGGCAAGGCCTTATGTCTGAACGCTGGCGCATGAAATGGCAGAGAGGCCCGGCCCTGTGCATTCACTGATTATTGCCGTCAGCTGCTGTCTGCTTTCAAGCATGAATCAGGGGCTTCACACTTATCAACTGGCTTTGATTGTGGGTCACGCAGGTTGGTTGCAATGCCCTAGTATAAACGATACCTGGAACACAAGCCAGTCCTCAGGATGCATTCTAACTCAAGAGCACGATCACGTTGTGCCTGACCAATGTTTCCATCTTGGGTAATAGCACAGTCCTAAGCGATATGGAGTGGAGTTGGCATATGAGCTGGTCTGTGGTTTTGCTTCCAACAGTTTCTACCGCACGCAGATGCTCGGTGGATACAATGTTGCGCGCTGGGGAAAACCCCAGGAATAATCCACAGCAGGCAGGCAAGCAAAGTATAAATAAGGGGGGGATTGGTTAGCTGCCTGCAACTCTTGCTTGTACCCGAATAAGGTTTTGCCTGCAACGCGGCCTTGTACTGCTTGAGGCGACGTGACATTCATGCACAAGGCACAAGTGCTGGCAGGTTTCTGCGGGCACCCACAGTGCAGCGTTGCATTCTTGAAACCGTTGCTTGACCCTTTCCCTAAAATCAGGAAGATTCGCTTACACCTCTTATGGCTTATAATAGCCGTCTCCTGGGATAACAATAGCAATACTGAGAATAATGAAAATAAAACGCATCATAGGCTGAAGAAATTAAACGCTCGGCACGTCTTTTCTTCAGCCTTACATGACTATATATCTATATATGTATACATCCATATATTTGGGTAGAAATCCATAAAAATATATATCGATATATATGCATTTCTATATATTTATATAGATATTTATCTATACACAGAAACAGATAGATAGATAGATGGATGGATAGATAGATAGATAGATAGATAGATTGATAGAAAGACTGTATGCAATAACCATGGATGTCTGACAGTTGAAGCAGACTGGTGATGTCATTAAGGCTCTATTATGACACGTACAGCTTGGAAGCATAAATACTACAGCACGGCAGCCATTTATAGCCAGTCTCCATTGGAGATGGAAGTGGGCAGGAATGTACTGGCCTATCTTCCCAAGACGCCACAGCAGCCGGACAAATTGTATGTTCGACAGAATGGCTGTTTTATTCAGCCCATAAGGGTGACTACCCACTACAGTTTTTTTTTTTCACTGCGAAATTCGTAGCAGTTTTTTTTCTGCAGGGGTCTATGGGAATTGTAATGTTAAAATCGAAATCACGCAAATTCGCAATTTACCGCGAAATCGCGATTTTAACATTACAAGTCCCATAGACTCCTGCAGAAAAAAAAACGCTGCGAATTTCGCAGTGAAAAAAAACTGTAGTGGGTAGTCATCCTAAGGGGGAAACGGCGGCCTACAAAATCTGATTGGTCGCTGCTGCCACCATTTATGAAAAGGTCGGCTCAGTTCTTCCATGGATAAGAATAAGGTAGGTACATAGGCAGGCAGGTAGGTTCAGTTTTTGTAGGTTGAGGAATGCTTATGGGCAAGGCCTTATGTCTGAACGCTGGCGCATGAAATGGCAGAGAGGCCCGGCCCTGTGCATTCACTGATTATTGCCGTCAGCTGCTGTCTGCTTTCAAGCATGAATCAGGGGCTTCACACTTATCAACTGGCTTTGATTGTGGGTCACGCAGGTTGGTTGCAATGCCCTAGTATAAACGATACCTGGAACACAAGCCAGTCCTCAGGATGCATTCTAACTCAAGAGCACGATCACGTTGTGCCTGACCAATGTTTCCATCTTGGGTAATAGCACAGTCCTAAGCGATATGGAGTGGAGTTGGCATATGAGCTGGTCTGTGGTTTTGCTTCCAACAGTTTCCACCGCACGCAGATGCTCGGTGGATACAATGTTGCGCGCTGGGGAAAACCCCAGGAATAATCCACAGCAGGCAGGCAAGCAAAGTATAAATAAGGGGGGGATTGGTTAGCTGCCTGCAACTCTTGCTTGTACCCGAATAAGGTTTTGCCTGCAACGCGGCCTTGTACTGCTTGAGGCGACGTGACATTCATGCACAAGGCACAAGTGCTGGCAGGTTTCTGCGGGCACCCACAGTGCAGCGTTGCATTCTTGAAACCGTTGCTTGACCCTTTCCCTAAAATCAGGAAGATTCGCTTACACCTCTTATGGCTTATAATAGCCGTCTCCTGGGATAACAATAGCAATACTGAGAATAATGAAAATAAAACGCATCATAGGCTGAAGAAATTAAACGCTCGGCACGTCTTTTCTTCAGCCTTACATGACTATATATCTATATATGTATACATCCATATATTTGGGTAGAAATCCATAAAAATATATATCGATATATATGCATTTCTATATATTTATATAGATATTTATCTATACACAGAAACAGATAGATAGATAGATGGATAGATAGATAGATAGATAGATAGATAGATAGATAGATAGATAGATAGATAGATAGATAGATAGATAGATAGATAGATAGATTGATTGATAGAAAGACTGTATGCAATAACCCTGGATGTCTGACAGTTGAAGCAGACTGGTGATGTCATTAAGGCTCTATTATGACACGTACAGCTTGGAAGCATAAATACTACAGCACGGCAGCCATTTATAGCCAGTCTCCATTGGAGATGGAAGTGGGCAGGAATGTACTGGCCTATCTTCCCAAGACGCCACAGCAGCCGGACAAATTGTATGTTCGACAGAATGGCTGTTTTATTCAGCCCATAAGGGTGACTACCCACTACAGTTTTTTTTTTTCACTGCGAAATTCGTAGCAGTTTTTTTTCTGCAGGGGTCTATGGGAATTGTAATGTTAAAATCGAAATCACGCAAATTCGCAATTTACCGCGAAATCGCAATTTTAACATTACAAGTCCCATAGACTCCTGCAGAAAAAAAAACGCTGCGAATTTCGCAGTGAAAAAAAACTGTAGTGGGTAGTCATCCTAAGGGGGAAACGGCGGCCTACAAAATCTGATTGGTCGCTGCTGCCACCATTTATGAAAAGGTCGGCTCAGTTCTTCCATGGATAAGAATAAGGTAGGTACATAGGCAGGCAGGTAGGTTCAGTTTTTGTAGGTTGAGGAATGCTTATGGGCAAGGCCTTATGTCTGAACGCTGGCGCATGAAATGGCAGAGAGGCCCGGCCCTGTGCATTCACTGATTATTGCCGTCAGCTGCTGTCTGCTTTCAAGCATGAATCAGGGGCTTCACACTTATCAACTGGCTTTGATTGTGGGTCACGCAGGTTGGTTGCAATGCCCTAGTATAAACGATACCTGGAACACAAGCCAGTCCTCAGGATGCATTCTAACTCAAGAGCACGATCACGTTGTGCCTGACCAATGTTTCCATCTTGGGTAATAGCACAGTCCTAAGCGATATGGAGTGGAGTTGGCATATGAGCTGGTCTGTGGTTTTGCTTCCAACAGTTTCCACCGCACGCAGATGCTCGGTGGATACAATGTTGCGCGCTGGGGAAAACCCCAGGAATAATCCACAGCAGGCAGGCAAGCAAAGTATAAATAAGGGGGGGATTGGTTAGCTGCCTGCAACTCTTGCTTGTACCCGAATAAGGTTTTGCCTGCAACGCGGCCTTGTACTGCTTGAGGCGACGTGACATTCATGCACAAGGCACAAGTGCTGGCAGGTTTCTGCGGGCACCCACAGTGCAGCGTTGCATTCTTGAAACCGTTGCTTGACCCTTTCCCTAAAATCAGGAAGATTCGCTTACACCTCTTATGGCTTATAATAGCCGTCTCCTGGGATAACAATAGCAATACTGAGAATAATGAAAATAAAACGCATCATAGGCTGAAGAAATTAAACGCTCGGCACGTCTTTTCTTCAGCCTTACATGACTATATATCTATATATGTATACATCCATATATTTGGGTAGAAATCCATAAAAATATATATCGATATATATGCATTTCTATATATTTATATAGATATTTATCTATACACAGAAACAGATAGATAGATAGATGGATAGATAGATAGATAGATAGATAGATAGATAGATAGATAGATAGATAGATAGATAGATAGATTGATTGATAGAAAGACTGTATGCAATAACCCTGGATGTCTGACAGTTGAAGCAGACTGGTGATGTCATTAAGGCTCTATTATGACACGTACAGCTTGGAAGCATAAATACTACAGCACGGCAGCCATTTATAGCCAGTCTCCATTGGAGATGGAAGTGGGCAGGAATGTACTGGCCTATCTTCCCAAGACGCCACAGCAGCCGGACAAATTGTATGTTCGACAGAATGGCTGTTTTATTCAGCCCATAAGGGTGACTACCCACTACAGTTTTTTTTTTTCACTGCGAAATTCGTAGCAGTTTTTTTTCTGCAGGGGTCTATGGGAATTGTAATGTTAAAATCGAAATCACGCAAATTCGCAATTTACCGCGAAATCGCAATTTTAACATTACAAGTCCCATAGACTCCTGCAGAAAAAAAAACGCTGCGAATTTCGCAGTGAAAAAAAACTGTAGTGGGTAGTCATCCTAAGGGGGAAACGGCGGCCTACAAAATCTGATTGGTCGCTGCTGCCACCATTTATGAAAAGGTCGGCTCAGTTCTTCCATGGATAAGAATAAGGTAGGTACATAGGCAGGCAGGTAGGTTCAGTTTTTGTAGGTTGAGGAATGCTTATGGGCAAGGCCTTATGTCTGAACGCTGGCGCATGAAATGGCAGAGAGGCCCGGCCCTGTGCATTCACTGATTATTGCCGTCAGCTGCTGTCTGCTTTCAAGCATGAATCAGGGGCTTCACACTTATCAACTGGCTTTGATTGTGGGTCACGCAGGTTGGTTGCAATGCCCTAGTATAAACGATACCTGGAACACAAGCCAGTCCTCAGGATGCATTCTAACTCAAGAGCACGATCACGTTGTGCCTGACCAATGTTTCCATCTTGGGTAATAGCACAGTCCTAAGCGATATGGAGTGGAGTTGGCATATGAGCTGGTCTGTGGTTTTGCTTCCAACAGTTTCTACCGCACGCAGATGCTCGGTGGATACAATGTTGCGCGCTGGGGAAAACCCCAGGAATAATCCACAGCAGGCAGGCAAGCAAAGTATAAATAAGGGGGGGATTGGTTAGCTGCCTGCAACTCTTGCTTGTACCCGAATAAGGTTTTGCCTGCAACGCGGCCTAGTACTGCTTGAGGCGACGTGACATTCATGCACAAGGCACAAGTGCTGGCAGGTTTCTGCGGGCACCCACAGTGCAGCGTTGCATTCTTGAAACCGTTGCTTGACCCTTTCCCTAAAATCAGGAAGATTCGCTTACACCTCTTATGGCTTATAATAGCCGTCTCCTGGGATAACAATAGCAATACTGAGAATAATGAAAATAAAACGCATCATAGGCTGAAGAAATTAAACGCTCGGCACGTCTTTTCTTCAGCCTTACATGACTATATATCTATATATGTATACATCCATATATTTGGGTAGAAATCCATAAAAATATATATCGATATATATGCATTTCTATATATTTATATAGATATTTATCTATACACAGAAACAGATAGATAGATAGATGGATAGATAGATAGATAGATAGATAGATAGATAGATAGATTGATTGATAGAAAGACTGTATGCAATAACCCTGGATGTCTGACAGTTGAAGCAGACTGGTGATGTCATTAAGGCTCTATTATGACACGTACAGCTTGGAAGCATAAATACTACAGCACGGCAGCCATTTATAGCCAGTCTCCATTGGAGATGGAAGTGGGCAGGAATGTACTGGCCTATCTTCCCAAGACGCCACAGCAGCCGGACAAATTGTATGTTCGACAGAATGGCTGTTTTATTCAGCCCATAAGGGTGACTACCCACTACAGTTTTTTTTTTTCACTGCGAAATTCGTAGCAGTTTTTTTTCTGCAGGGGTCTATGGGAATTGTAATGTTAAAATCGAAATCACGCAAATTCGCAATTTACCGCGAAATCGCGATTTTAACATTACAAGTCCCATAGACTCCTGCAGAAAAAAAAACGCTGCGAATTTCGCAGTGAAAAAAAACTGTAGTGGGTAGTCATCCTAAGGGGGAAACGGCGGCCTACAAAATCTGATTGGTCGCTGCTGCCACCATTTATGAAAAGGTCGGCTCAGTTCTTCCATGGATAAGAATAAGGTAGGTACATAGGCAGGCAGGTAGGTTCAGTTTTTGTAGGTTGAGGAATGCTTATGGGCAAGGCCTTATGTCTGAACGCTGGCGCATGAAATGGCAGAGAGGCCCGGCCCTGTGCATTCACTGATTATTGCCGTCAGCTGCTGTCTGCTTTCAAGCATGAATCAGGGGCTTCACACTTATCAACTGGCTTTGATTGTGGGTCACGCAGGTTGGTTGCAATGCCCTAGTATAAACGATACCTGGAACACAAGCCAGTCCTCAGGATGCATTCTAACTCAAGAGCACGATCACGTTGTGCCTGACCAATGTTTCCATCTTGGGTAATAGCACAGTCCTAAGCGATATGGAGTGGAGTTGGCATATGAGCTGGTCTGTGGTTTTGCTTCCAACAGTTTCCACCGCACGCAGATGCTCGGTGGATACAATGTTGCGCGCTGGGGAAAACCCCAGGAATAATCCACAGCAGGCAGGCAAGCAAAGTATAAATAAGGGGGGGATTGGTTAGCTGCCTGCAACTCTTGCTTGTACCCGAATAAGGTTTTGCCTGCAACGCGGCCTTGTACTGCTTGAGGCGACGTGACATTCATGCACAAGGCACAAGTGCTGGCAGGTTTCTGCGGGCACCCACAGTGCAGCGTTGCATTCTTGAAACCGTTGCTTGACCCTTTCCCTAAAATCAGGAAGATTCGCTTACACCTCTTATGGCTTATAATAGCCGTCTCCTGGGATAACAATAGCAATACTGAGAATAATGAAAATAAAACGCATCATAGGCTGAAGAAATTAAACGCTCGGCACGTCTTTTCTTCAGCCTTACATGACTATATATCTATATATGTATACATCCATATATTTGGGTAGAAATCCATAAAAATATATATCGATATATATGCATTTCTATATATTTATATAGATATTTATCTATACACAGAAACAGATAGATAGATAGATGGATAGATAGATAGATAGATAGATAGATAGATAGATAGATAGATAGATAGATAGATAGATAGATAGATAGATAGATAGATAGATAGATAGATAGATAGATAGATAGATAGATAGATTGATTGATAGAAAGACTGTATGCAATAACCCTGGATGTCTGACAGTTGAAGCAGACTGGTGATGTCATTAAGGCTCTATTATGACACGTACAGCTTGGAAGCATAAATACTACAGCACGGCAGCCATTTATAGCCAGTCTCCATTGGAGATGGAAGTGGGCAGGAATGTACTGGCCTATCTTCCCAAGACGCCACAGCAGCCGGACAAATTGTATGTTCGACAGAATGGCTGTTTTATTCAGCCCATAAGGGTGACTACCCACTACAGTTTTTTTTTTTCACTGCGAAATTCGTAGCAGTTTTTTTTCTGCAGGGGTCTATGGGAATTGTAATGTTAAAATCGAAATCACGCAAATTCGCAATTTACCGCGAAATCGCAATTTTAACATTACAAGTCCCATAGACTCCTGCAGAAAAAAAAACGCTGCGAATTTCGCAGTGAAAAAAAACTGTAGTGGGTAGTCATCCTAAGGGGGAAACGGCGGCCTACAAAATCTGATTGGTCGCTGCTGCCACCATTTATGAAAAGGTCGGCTCAGTTCTTCCATGGATAAGAATAAGGTAGGTACATAGGCAGGCAGGTAGGTTCAGTTTTTGTAGGTTGAGGAATGCTTATGGGCAAGGCCTTATGTCTGAACGCTGGCGCATGAAATGGCAGAGAGGCCCGGCCCTGTGCATTCACTGATTATTGCCGTCAGCTGCTGTCTGCTTTCAAGCATGAATCAGGGGCTTCACACTTATCAACTGGCTTTGATTGTGGGTCACGCAGGTTGGTTGCAATGCCCTAGTATAAACGATACCTGGAACACAAGCCAGTCCTCAGGATGCATTCTAACTCAAGAGCACGATCACGTTGTGCCTGACCAATGTTTCCATCTTGGGTAATAGCACAGTCCTAAGCGATATGGAGTGGAGTTGGCATATGAGCTGGTCTGTGGTTTTGCTTCCAACAGTTTCCACCGCACGCAGATGCTCGGTGGATACAATGTTGCGCGCTGGGGAAAACCCCAGGAATAATCCACAGCAGGCAGGCAAGCAAAGTATAAATAAGGGGGGGATTGGTTAGCTGCCTGCAACTCTTGCTTGTACCCGAATAAGGTTTTGCCTGCAACGCGGCCTTGTACTGCTTGAGGCGACGTGACATTCATGCACAAGGCACAAGTGCTGGCAGGTTTCTGCGGGCACCCACAGTGCAGCGTTGCATTCTTGAAACCGTTGCTTGACCCTTTCCCTAAAATCAGGAAGATTCGCTTACACCTCTTATGGCTTATAATAGCCGTCTCCTGGGATAACAATAGCAATACTGAGAATAATGAAAATAAAACGCATCATAGGCTGAAGAAATTAAACGCTCGGCACGTCTTTTCTTCAGCCTTACATGACTATATATCTATATATGTATACATCCATATATTTGGGTAGAAATCCATAAAAATATATATCGATATATATGCATTTCTATATATTTATATAGATATTTATCTATACACAGAAACAGATAGATAGATAGATGGATAGATAGATAGATAGATAGATAGATAGATAGATAGATAGATAGATAGATAGATAGATAGATAGATAGATAGATAGATAGATAGATAGATAGATAGATAGATAGATAGATAGATTGATTGATTGATAGAAAGACTGTATGCAATAACCCTGGATGTCTGACAGTTGAAGCAGACTGGTGATGTCATTAAGGCTCTATTATGACACGTACAGCTTGGAAGCATAAATACTACAGCACGGCAGCCATTTATAGCCAGTCTCCATTGGAGATGGAAGTGGGCAGGAATGTACTGGCCTATCTTCCCAAGACGCCACAGCAGCCGGACAAATTGTATGTTCGACAGAATGGCTGTTTTATTCAGCCCATAAGGGTGACTACCCACTACAGTTTTTTTTTTTCACTGCGAAATTCGTAGCAGTTTTTTTTCTGCAGGGGTCTATGGGAATTGTAATGTTAAAATCGAAATCACGCAAATTCGCAATTTACCGCGAAATCGCAATTTTAACATTACAAGTCCCATAGACTCCTGCAGAAAAAAAAACGCTGCGAATTTCGCAGTGAAAAAAAACTGTAGTGGGTAGTCATCCTAAGGGGGAAACGGCGGCCTACAAAATCTGATTGGTCGCTGCTGCCACCATTTATGAAAAGGTCGGCTCAGTTCTTCCATGGATAAGAATAAGGTAGGTACATAGGCAGGCAGGTAGGTTCAGTTTTTGTAGGTTGAGGAATGCTTATGGGCAAGGCCTTATGTCTGAACGCTGGCGCATGAAATGGCAGAGAGGCCCGGCCCTGTGCATTCACTGATTATTGCCGTCAGCTGCTGTCTGCTTTCAAGCATGAATCAGGGGCTTCACACTTATCAACTGGCTTTGATTGTGGGTCACGCAGGTTGGTTGCAATGCCCTAGTATAAACGATACCTGGAACACAAGCCAGTCCTCAGGATGCATTCTAACTCAAGAGCACGATCACGTTGTGCCTGACCAATGTTTCCATCTTGGGTAATAGCACAGTCCTAAGCGATATGGAGTGGAGTTGGCATATGAGCTGGTCTGTGGTTTTGCTTCCAACAGTTTCTACCGCACGCAGATGCTCGGTGGATACAATGTTGCGCGCTGGGGAAAACCCCAGGAATAATCCACAGCAGGCAGGCAAGCAAAGTATAAATAAGGGGGGGATTGGTTAGCTGCCTGCAACTCTTGCTTGTACCCGAATAAGGTTTTGCCTGCAACGCGGCCTAGTACTGCTTGAGGCGACGTGACATTCATGCACAAGGCACAAGTGCTGGCAGGTTTCTGCGGGCACCCACAGTGCAGCGTTGCATTCTTGAAACCGTTGCTTGACCCTTTCCCTAAAATCAGGAAGATTCGCTTACACCTCTTATGGCTTATAATAGCCGTCTCCTGGGATAACAATAGCAATACTGAGAATAATGAAAATAAAACGCATCATAGGCTGAAGAAATTAAACGCTCGGCACGTCTTTTCTTCAGCCTTACATGACTATATATCTATATATGTATACATCCATATATTTGGGTAGAAATCCATAAAAATATATATCGATATATATGCATTTCTATATATTTATATAGATATTTATCTATACACAGAAACAGATAGATAGATAGATGGATAGATAGATAGATAGATAGATAGATAGATAGATAGATAGATAGATAGATAGATTGATTGATAGAAAGACTGTATGCAATAACCCTGGATGTCTGACAGTTGAAGCAGACTGGTGATGTCATTAAGGCTCTATTATGACACGTACAGCTTGGAAGCATAAATACTACAGCACGGCAGCCATTTATAGCCAGTCTCCATTGGAGATGGAAGTGGGCAGGAATGTACTGGCCTATCTTCCCAAGACGCCACAGCAGCCGGACAAATTGTATGTTCGACAGAATGGCTGTTTTATTCAGCCCATAAGGGTGACTACCCACTACAGTTTTTTTTTTTCACTGCGAAATTCGTAGCAGTTTTTTTTCTGCAGGGGTCTATGGGAATTGTAATGTTAAAATCGAAATCACGCAAATTCGCAATTTACCGCGAAATCGCGATTTTAACATTACAAGTCCCATAGACTCCTGCAGAAAAAAAAAACGCTGCGAATTTCGCAGTGAAAAAAAACTGTAGTGGGTAGTCATCCTAAGGGGGAAACGGCGGCCTACAAAATCTGATTGGTCGCTGCTGCCACCATTTATGAAAAGGTCGGCTCAGTTCTTCCATGGATAAGAATAAGGTAGGTACATAGGCAGGCAGGTAGGTTCAGTTTTTGTAGGTTGAGGAATGCTTATGGGCAAGGCCTTATGTCTGAACGCTGGCGCATGAAATGGCAGAGAGGCCCGGCCCTGTGCATTCACTGATTATTGCCGTCAGCTGCTGTCTGCTTTCAAGCATGAATCAGGGGCTTCACACTTATCAACTGGCTTTGATTGTGGGTCACGCAGGTTGGTTGCAATGCCCTAGTATAAACGATACCTGGAACACAAGCCAGTCCTCAGGATGCATTCTAACTCAAGAGCACGATCACGTTGTGCCTGACCAATGTTTCCATCTTGGGTAATAGCACAGTCCTAAGCGATATGGAGTGGAGTTGGCATATGAGCTGGTCTGTGGTTTTGCTTCCAACAGTTTCCACCGCACGCAGATGCTCGGTGGATACAATGTTGCGCGCTGGGGAAAACCCCAGGAATAATCCACAGCAGGCAGGCAAGCAAAGTATAAATAAGGGGGGGATTGGTTAGCTGCCTGCAACTCTTGCTTGTACCCGAATAAGGTTTTGCCTGCAACGCGGCCTTGTACTGCTTGAGGCGACGTGACATTCATGCACAAGGCACAAGTGCTGGCAGGTTTCTGCGGGCACCCACAGTGCAGCGTTGCATTCTTGAAACCGTTGCTTGACCCTTTCCCTAAAATCAGGAAGATTCGCTTACACCTCTTATGGCTTATAATAGCCGTCTCCTGGGATAACAATAGCAATACTGAGAATAATGAAAATAAAACGCATCATAGGCTGAAGAAATTAAACGCTCGGCACGTCTTTTCTTCAGCCTTACATGACTATATATCTATATATGTATACATCCATATATTTGGGTAGAAATCCATAAAAATATATATCGATATATATGCATTTCTATATATTTATATAGATATTTATCTATACACAGAAACAGATAGATAGATAGATGGATAGATAGATAGATAGATAGATAGATAGATAGATAGATAGATTGATTGATAGAAAGACTGTATGCAATAACCCTGGATGTCTGACAGTTGAAGCAGACTGGTGATGTCATTAAGGCTCTATTATGACACGTACAGCTTGGAAGCATAAATACTACAGCACGGCAGCCATTTATAGCCAGTCTCCATTGGAGATGGAAGTGGGCAGGAATGTACTGGCCTATCTTCCCAAGACGCCACAGCAGCCGGACAAATTGTATGTTCGACAGAATGGCTGTTTTATTCAGCCCATAAGGGTGACTACCCACTACAGTTTTTTTTTTTCACTGCGAAATTCGTAGCAGTTTTTTTTCTGCAGGGGTCTATGGGAATTGTAATGTTAAAATCGAAATCACGCAAATTCGCAATTTACCGCGAAATCGCGATTTTAACATTACAAGTCCCATAGACTCCTGCAGAAAAAAAAACGCTGCGAATTTCGCAGTGAAAAAAAACTGTAGTGGGTAGTCATCCTAAGGGGGAAACGGCGGCCTACAAAATCTGATTGGTCGCTGCTGCCACCATTTATGAAAAGGTCGGCTCAGTTCTTCCATGGATAAGAATAAGGTAGGTACATAGGCAGGCAGGTAGGTTCAGTTTTTGTAGGTTGAGGAATGCTTATGGGCAAGGCCTTATGTCTGAACGCTGGCGCATGAAATGGCAGAGAGGCCCGGCCCTGTGCATTCACTGATTATTGCCGTCAGCTGCTGTCTGCTTTCAAGCATGAATCAGGGGCTTCACACTTATCAACTGGCTTTGATTGTGGGTCACGCAGGTTGGTTGCAATGCCCTAGTATAAACGATACCTGGAACACAAGCCAGTCCTCAGGATGCATTCTAACTCAAGAGCACGATCACGTTGTGCCTGACCAATGTTTCCATCTTGGGTAATAGCACAGTCCTAAGCGATATGGAGTGGAGTTGGCATATGAGCTGGTCTGTGGTTTTGCTTCCAACAGTTTCCACCGCACGCAGATGCTCGGTGGATACAATGTTGCGCGCTGGGGAAAACCCCAGGAATAATCCACAGCAGGCAGGCAAGCAAAGTATAAATAAGGGGGGGATTGGTTAGCTGCCTGCAACTCTTGCTTGTACCCGAATAAGGTTTTGCCTGCAACGCGGCCTTGTACTGCTTGAGGCGACGTGACATTCATGCACAAGGCACAAGTGCTGGCAGGTTTCTGCGGGCACCCACAGTGCAGCGTTGCATTCTTGAAACCGTTGCTTGACCCTTTCCCTAAAATCAGGAAGATTCGCTTACACCTCTTATGGCTTATAATAGCCGTCTCCTGGGATAACAATAGCAATACTGAGAATAATGAAAATAAAACGCATCATAGGCTGAAGAAATTAAACGCTCGGCACGTCTTTTCTTCAGCCTTACATGACTATATATCTATATATGTATACATCCATATATTTGGGTAGAAATCCATAAAAATATATATCGATATATATGCATTTCTATATATTTATATAGATATTTATCTATACACAGAAACAGATAGATAGATAGATGGATGGATAGATAGATAGATAGATTGATTGATTGATAGAAAGACTGTATGCAATAACCCTGGATGTCTGACAGTTGAAGCAGACTGGTGATGTCATTAAGGCTCTATTATGACACGTACAGCTTGGAAGCATAAATACTACAGCACGGCAGCCATTTATAGCCAGTCTCCATTGGAGATGGAAGTGGGCAGGAATGTACTGGCCTATCTTCCCAAGACGCCACAGCAGCCGGACAAATTGTATGTTCGACAGAATGGCTGTTTTATTCAGCCCATAAGGGTGACTACCCACTACAGTTTTTTTTTTTCACTGCGAAATTCGTAGCAGTTTTTTTTCTGCAGGGGTCTATGGGAATTGTAATGTTAAAATCGAAATCACGCAAATTCGCAATTTACCGCGAAATCGCAATTTTAACATTACAAGTCCCATAGACTCCTGCAGAAAAAAAAACGCTGCGAATTTCGCAGTGAAAAAAAACTGTAGTGGGTAGTCATCCTAAGGGGGAAACGGCGGCCTACAAAATCTGATTGGTCGCTGCTGCCACCATTTATGAAAAGGTCGGCTCAGTTCTTCCATGGATAAGAATAAGGTAGGTACATAGGCAGGCAGGTAGGTTCAGTTTTTGTAGGTTGAGGAATGCTTATGGGCAAGGCCTTATGTCTGAACGCTGGCGCATGAAATGGCAGAGAGGCCCGGCCCTGTGCATTCACTGATTATTGCCGTCAGCTGCTGTCTGCTTTCAAGCATGAATCAGGGGCTTCACACTTATCAACTGGCTTTGATTGTGGGTCACGCAGGTTGGTTGCAATGCCCTAGTATAAACGATACCTGGAACACAAGCCAGTCCTCAGGATGCATTCTAACTCAAGAGCACGATCACGTTGTGCCTGACCAATGTTTCCATCTTGGGTAATAGCACAGTCCTAAGCGATATGGAGTGGAGTTGGCATATGAGCTGGTCTGTGGTTTTGCTTCCAACAGTTTCTACCGCACGCAGATGCTCGGTGGATACAATGTTGCGCGCTGGGGAAAACCCCAGGAATAATCCACAGCAGGCAGGCAAGCAAAGTATAAATAAGGGGGGGATTGGTTAGCTGCCTGCAACTCTTGCTTGTACCCGAATAAGGTTTTGCCTGCAACGCGGCCTAGTACTGCTTGAGGCGACGTGACATTCATGCACAAGGCACAAGTGCTGGCAGGTTTCTGCGGGCACCCACAGTGCAGCGTTGCATTCTTGAAACCGTTGCTTGACCCTTTCCCTAAAATCAGGAAGATTCGCTTACACCTCTTATGGCTTATAATAGCCGTCTCCTGGGATAACAATAGCAATACTGAGAATAATGAAAATAAAACGCATCATAGGCTGAAGAAATTAAACGCTCGGCACGTCTTTTCTTCAGCCTTACATGACTATATATCTATATATGTATACATCCATATATTTGGGTAGAAATCCATAAAAATATATATCGATATATATGCATTTCTATATATTTATATAGATATTTATCTATACACAGAAACAGATAGATAGATAGATGGATAGATAGATAGATAGATAGATAGATAGATAGATTGATTGATAGAAAGACTGTATGCAATAACCCTGGATGTCTGACAGTTGAAGCAGACTGGTGATGTCATTAAGGCTCTATTATGACACGTACAGCTTGGAAGCATAAATACTACAGCACGGCAGCCATTTATAGCCAGTCTCCATTGGAGATGGAAGTGGGCAGGAATGTACTGGCCTATCTTCCCAAGACGCCACAGCAGCCGGACAAATTGTATGTTCGACAGAATGGCTGTTTTATTCAGCCCATAAGGGTGACTACCCACTACAGTTTTTTTTTTTCACTGCGAAATTCGTAGCAGTTTTTTTTCTGCAGGGGTCTATGGGAATTGTAATGTTAAAATCGAAATCACGCAAATTCGCAATTTACCGCGAAATCGCGATTTTAACATTACAAGTCCCATAGACTCCTGCAGAAAAAAAAACGCTGCGAATTTCGCAGTGAAAAAAAACTGTAGTGGGTAGTCATCCTAAGGGGGAAACGGCGGCCTACAAAATCTGATTGGTCGCTGCTGCCACCATTTATGAAAAGGTCGGCTCAGTTCTTCCATGGATAAGAATAAGGTAGGTACATAGGCAGGCAGGTAGGTTCAGTTTTTGTAGGTTGAGGAATGCTTATGGGCAAGGCCTTATGTCTGAACGCTGGCGCATGAAATGGCAGAGAGGCCCGGCCCTGTGCATTCACTGATTATTGCCGTCAGCTGCTGTCTGCTTTCAAGCATGAATCAGGGGCTTCACACTTATCAACTGGCTTTGATTGTGGGTCACGCAGGTTGGTTGCAATGCCCTAGTATAAACGATACCTGGAACACAAGCCAGTCCTCAGGATGCATTCTAACTCAAGAGCACGATCACGTTGTGCCTGACCAATGTTTCCATCTTGGGTAATAGCACAGTCCTAAGCGATATGGAGTGGAGTTGGCATATGAGCTGGTCTGTGGTTTTGCTTCCAACAGTTTCCACCGCACGCAGATGCTCGGTGGATACAATGTTGCGCGCTGGGGAAAACCCCAGGAATAATCCACAGCAGGCAGGCAAGCAAAGTATAAATAAGGGGGGGATTGGTTAGCTGCCTGCAACTCTTGCTTGTACCCGAATAAGGTTTTGCCTGCAACGCGGCCTTGTACTGCTTGAGGCGACGTGACATTCATGCACAAGGCACAAGTGCTGGCAGGTTTCTGCGGGCACCCACAGTGCAGCGTTGCATTCTTGAAACCGTTGCTTGACCCTTTCCCTAAAATCAGGAAGATTCGCTTACACCTCTTATGGCTTATAATAGCCGTCTCCTGGGATAACAATAGCAATACTGAGAATAATGAAAATAAAACGCATCATAGGCTGAAGAAATTAAACGCTCGGCACGTCTTTTCTTCAGCCTTACATGACTATATATCTATATATGTATACATCCATATATTTGGGTAGAAATCCATAAAAATATATATCGATATATATGCATTTCTATATATTTATATAGATATTTATCTATACACAGAAACAGATAGATAGATAGATGGATAGATAGATAGATAGATAGATAGATAGATAGATTGATTGATAGAAAGACTGTATGCAATAACCCTGGATGTCTGACAGTTGAAGCAGACTGGTGATGTCATTAAGGCTCTATTATGACACGTACAGCTTGGAAGCATAAATACTACAGCACGGCAGCCATTTATAGCCAGTCTCCATTGGAGATGGAAGTGGGCAGGAATGTACTGGCCTATCTTCCCAAGACGCCACAGCAGCCGGACAAATTGTATGTTCGACAGAATGGCTGTTTTATTCAGCCCATAAGGGTGACTACCCACTACAGTTTTTTTTTTTCACTGCGAAATTCGTAGCAGTTTTTTTTCTGCAGGGGTCTATGGGAATTGTAATGTTAAAATCGAAATCACGCAAATTCGCAATTTACCGCGAAATCGCGATTTTAACATTACAAGTCCCATAGACTCCTGCAGAAAAAAAAACGCTGCGAATTTCGCAGTGAAAAAAAACTGTAGTGGGTAGTCATCCTAAGGGGGAAACGGCGGCCTACAAAATCTGATTGGTCGCTGCTGCCACCATTTATGAAAAGGTCGGCTCAGTTCTTCCATGGATAAGAATAAGGTAGGTACATAGGCAGGCAGGTAGGTTCAGTTTTTGTAGGTTGAGGAATGCTTATGGGCAAGGCCTTATGTCTGAACGCTGGCGCATGAAATGGCAGAGAGGCCCGGCCCTGTGCATTCACTGATTATTGCCGTCAGCTGCTGTCTGCTTTCAAGCATGAATCAGGGGCTTCACACTTATCAACTGGCTTTGATTGTGGGTCACGCAGGTTGGTTGCAATGCCCTAGTATAAACGATACCTGGAACACAAGCCAGTCCTCAGGATGCATTCTAACTCAAGAGCACGATCACGTTGTGCCTGACCAATGTTTCCATCTTGGGTAATAGCACAGTCCTAAGCGATATGGAGTGGAGTTGGCATATGAGCTGGTCTGTGGTTTTGCTTCCAACAGTTTCCACCGCACGCAGATGCTCGGTGGATACAATGTTGCGCGCTGGGGAAAACCCCAGGAATAATCCACAGCAGGCAGGCAAGCAAAGTATAAATAAGGGGGGGATTGGTTAGCTGCCTGCAACTCTTGCTTGTACCCGAATAAGGTTTTGCCTGCAACGCGGCCTTGTACTGCTTGAGGCGACGTGACATTCATGCACAAGGCACAAGTGCTGGCAGGTTTCTGCGGGCACCCACAGTGCAGCGTTGCATTCTTGAAACCGTTGCTTGACCCTTTCCCTAAAATCAGGAAGATTCGCTTACACCTCTTATGGCTTATAATAGCCGTCTCCTGGGATAACAATAGCAATACTGAGAATAATGAAAATAAAACGCATCATAGGCTGAAGAAATTAAACGCTCGGCACGTCTTTTCTTCAGCCTTACATGACTATATATCTATATATGTATACATCCATATATTTGGGTAGAAATCCATAAAAATATATATCGATATATATGCATTTCTATATATTTATATAGATATTTATCTATACACAGAAACAGATAGATAGATAGATGGATGGATAGATAGATAGATAGATAGATAGATTGATAGAAAGACTGTATGCAATAACCATGGATGTCTGACAGTTGAAGCAGACTGGTGATGTCATTAAGGCTCTATTATGACACGTACAGCTTGGAAGCATAAATACTACAGCACGGCAGCCATTTATAGCCAGTCTCCATTGGAGATGGAAGTGGGCAGGAATGTACTGGCCTATCTTCCCAAGACGCCACAGCAGCCGGACAAATTGTATGTTCGACAGAATGGCTGTTTTATTCAGCCCATAAGGGTGACTACCCACTACAGTTTTTTTTTTTCACTGCGAAATTCGTAGCAGTTTTTTTTCTGCAGGGGTCTATGGGAATTGTAATGTTAAAATCGAAATCACGCAAATTCGCAATTTACCGCGAAATCGCGATTTTAACATTACAAGTCCCATAGACTCCTGCAGAAAAAAAAACGCTGCGAATTTCGCAGTGAAAAAAAACTGTAGTGGGTAGTCATCCTAAGGGGGAAACGGCGGCCTACAAAATCTGATTGGTCGCTGCTGCCACCATTTATGAAAAGGTCGGCTCAGTTCTTCCATGGATAAGAATAAGGTAGGTACATAGGCAGGCAGGTAGGTTCAGTTTTTGTAGGTTGAGGAATGCTTATGGGCAAGGCCTTATGTCTGAACGCTGGCGCATGAAATGGCAGAGAGGCCCGGCCCTGTGCATTCACTGATTATTGCCGTCAGCTGCTGTCTGCTTTCAAGCATGAATCAGGGGCTTCACACTTATCAACTGGCTTTGATTGTGGGTCACGCAGGTTGGTTGCAATGCCCTAGTATAAACGATACCTGGAACACAAGCCAGTCCTCAGGATGCATTCTAACTCAAGAGCACGATCACGTTGTGCCTGACCAATGTTTCCATCTTGGGTAATAGCACAGTCCTAAGCGATATGGAGTGGAGTTGGCATATGAGCTGGTCTGTGGTTTTGCTTCCAACAGTTTCCACCGCACGCAGATGCTCGGTGGATACAATGTTGCGCGCTGGGGAAAACCCCAGGAATAATCCACAGCAGGCAGGCAAGCAAAGTATAAATAAGGGGGGGATTGGTTAGCTGCCTGCAACTCTTGCTTGTACCCGAATAAGGTTTTGCCTGCAACGCGGCCTTGTACTGCTTGAGGCGACGTGACATTCATGCACAAGGCACAAGTGCTGGCAGGTTTCTGCGGGCACCCACAGTGCAGCGTTGCATTCTTGAAACCGTTGCTTGACCCTTTCCCTAAAATCAGGAAGATTCGCTTACACCTCTTATGGCTTATAATAGCCGTCTCCTGGGATAACAATAGCAATACTGAGAATAATGAAAATAAAACGCATCATAGGCTGAAGAAATTAAACGCTCGGCACGTCTTTTCTTCAGCCTTACATGACTATATATCTATATATGTATACATCCATATATTTGGGTAGAAATCCATAAAAATATATATCGATATATATGCATTTCTATATATTTATATAGATATTTATCTATACACAGAAACAGATAGATAGATAGATGGATAGATAGATAGATAGATAGATAGATAGATAGATAGATAGATAGATAGATAGATAGATAGATAGATAGATAGATAGATAGATAGATAGATAGATAGATAGATTGATTGATAGAAAGACTGTATGCAATAACCCTGGATGTCTGACAGTTGAAGCAGACTGGTGATGTCATTAAGGCTCTATTATGACACGTACAGCTTGGAAGCATAAATACTACAGCACGGCAGCCATTTATAGCCAGTCTCCATTGGAGATGGAAGTGGGCAGGAATGTACTGGCCTATCTTCCCAAGACGCCACAGCAGCCGGACAAATTGTATGTTCGACAGAATGGCTGTTTTATTCAGCCCATAAGGGTGACTACCCACTACAGTTTTTTTTTTTCACTGCGAAATTCGTAGCAGTTTTTTTTCTGCAGGGGTCTATGGGAATTGTAATGTTAAAATCGAAATCACGCAAATTCGCAATTTACCGCGAAATCGCAATTTTAACATTACAAGTCCCATAGACTCCTGCAGAAAAAAAAACGCTGCGAATTTCGCAGTGAAAAAAAACTGTAGTGGGTAGTCATCCTAAGGGGGAAACGGCGGCCTACAAAATCTGATTGGTCGCTGCTGCCACCATTTATGAAAAGGTCGGCTCAGTTCTTCCATGGATAAGAATAAGGTAGGTACATAGGCAGGCAGGTAGGTTCAGTTTTTGTAGGTTGAGGAATGCTTATGGGCAAGGCCTTATGTCTGAACGCTGGCGCATGAAATGGCAGAGAGGCCCGGCCCTGTGCATTCACTGATTATTGCCGTCAGCTGCTGTCTGCTTTCAAGCATGAATCAGGGGCTTCACACTTATCAACTGGCTTTGATTGTGGGTCACGCAGGTTGGTTGCAATGCCCTAGTATAAACGATACCTGGAACACAAGCCAGTCCTCAGGATGCATTCTAACTCAAGAGCACGATCACGTTGTGCCTGACCAATGTTTCCATCTTGGGTAATAGCACAGTCCTAAGCGATATGGAGTGGAGTTGGCATATGAGCTGGTCTGTGGTTTTGCTTCCAACAGTTTCCACCGCACGCAGATGCTCGGTGGATACAATGTTGCGCGCTGGGGAAAACCCCAGGAATAATCCACAGCAGGCAGGCAAGCAAAGTATAAATAAGGGGGGGATTGGTTAGCTGCCTGCAACTCTTGCTTGTACCCGAATAAGGTTTTGCCTGCAACGCGGCCTTGTACTGCTTGAGGCGACGTGACATTCATGCACAAGGCACAAGTGCTGGCAGGTTTCTGCGGGCACCCACAGTGCAGCGTTGCATTCTTGAAACCGTTGCTTGACCCTTTCCCTAAAATCAGGAAGATTCGCTTACACCTCTTATGGCTTATAATAGCCGTCTCCTGGGATAACAATAGCAATACTGAGAATAATGAAAATAAAACGCATCATAGGCTGAAGAAATTAAACGCTCGGCACGTCTTTTCTTCAGCCTTACATGACTATATATCTATATATGTATACATCCATATATTTGGGTAGAAATCCATAAAAATATATATCGATATATATGCATTTCTATATATTTATATAGATATTTATCTATACACAGAAACAGATAGATAGATAGATGGATAGATAGATAGATAGATAGATAGATAGATAGATAGATAGATAGATAGATAGATAGATAGATAGATTGATTGATTGATAGAAAGACTGTATGCAATAACCCTGGATGTCTGACAGTTGAAGCAGACTGGTGATGTCATTAAGGCTCTATTATGACACGTACAGCTTGGAAGCATAAATACTACAGCACGGCAGCCATTTATAGCCAGTCTCCATTGGAGATGGAAGTGGGCAGGAATGTACTGGCCTATCTTCCCAAGACGCCACAGCAGCCGGACAAATTGTATGTTCGACAGAATGGCTGTTTTATTCAGCCCATAAGGGTGACTACCCACTACAGTTTTTTTTTTTCACTGCGAAATTCGTAGCAGTTTTTTTTCTGCAGGGGTCTATGGGAATTGTAATGTTAAAATCGAAATCACGCAAATTCGCAATTTACCGCGAAATCGCAATTTTAACATTACAAGTCCCATAGACTCCTGCAGAAAAAAAAACGCTGCGAATTTCGCAGTGAAAAAAAACTGTAGTGGGTAGTCATCCTAAGGGGGAAACGGCGGCCTACAAAATCTGATTGGTCGCTGCTGCCACCATTTATGAAAAGGTCGGCTCAGTTCTTCCATGGATAAGAATAAGGTAGGTACATAGGCAGGCAGGTAGGTTCAGTTTTTGTAGGTTGAGGAATGCTTATGGGCAAGGCCTTATGTCTGAACGCTGGCGCATGAAATGGCAGAGAGGCCCGGCCCTGTGCATTCACTGATTATTGCCGTCAGCTGCTGTCTGCTTTCAAGCATGAATCAGGGGCTTCACACTTATCAACTGGCTTTGATTGTGGGTCACGCAGGTTGGTTGCAATGCCCTAGTATAAACGATACCTGGAACACAAGCCAGTCCTCAGGATGCATTCTAACTCAAGAGCACGATCACGTTGTGCCTGACCAATGTTTCCATCTTGGGTAATAGCACAGTCCTAAGCGATATGGAGTGGAGTTGGCATATGAGCTGGTCTGTGGTTTTGCTTCCAACAGTTTCTACCGCACGCAGATGCTCGGTGGATACAATGTTGCGCGCTGGGGAAAACCCCAGGAATAATCCACAGCAGGCAGGCAAGCAAAGTATAAATAAGGGGGGGATTGGTTAGCTGCCTGCAACTCTTGCTTGTACCCGAATAAGGTTTTGCCTGCAACGCGGCCTAGTACTGCTTGAGGCGACGTGACATTCATGCACAAGGCACAAGTGCTGGCAGGTTTCTGCGGGCACCCACAGTGCAGCGTTGCATTCTTGAAACCGTTGCTTGACCCTTTCCCTAAAATCAGGAAGATTCGCTTACACCTCTTATGGCTTATAATAGCCGTCTCCTGGGATAACAATAGCAATACTGAGAATAATGAAAATAAAACGCATCATAGGCTGAAGAAATTAAACGCTCGGCACGTCTTTTCTTCAGCCTTACATGACTATATATCTATATATGTATACATCCATATATTTGGGTAGAAATCCATAAAAATATATATCGATATATATGCATTTCTATATATTTATATAGATATTTATCTATACACAGAAACAGATAGATAGATAGATGGATAGATAGATAGATAGATAGATAGATAGATAGATAGATTGATTGATAGAAAGACTGTATGCAATAACCCTGGATGTCTGACAGTTGAAGCAGACTGGTGATGTCATTAAGGCTCTATTATGACACGTACAGCTTGGAAGCATAAATACTACAGCACGGCAGCCATTTATAGCCAGTCTCCATTGGAGATGGAAGTGGGCAGGAATGTACTGGCCTATCTTCCCAAGACGCCACAGCAGCCGGACAAATTGTATGTTCGACAGAATGGCTGTTTTATTCAGCCCATAAGGGTGACTACCCACTACAGTTTTTTTTTTTCACTGCGAAATTCGTAGCAGTTTTTTTTCTGCAGGGGTCTATGGGAATTGTAATGTTAAAATCGAAATCACGCAAATTCGCAATTTACCGCGAAATCGCGATTTTAACATTACAAGTCCCATAGACTCCTGCAGAAAAAAAAACGCTGCGAATTTCGCAGTGAAAAAAAACTGTAGTGGGTAGTCATCCTAAGGGGGAAACGGCGGCCTACAAAATCTGATTGGTCGCTGCTGCCACCATTTATGAAAAGGTCGGCTCAGTTCTTCCATGGATAAGAATAAGGTAGGTACATAGGCAGGCAGGTAGGTTCAGTTTTTGTAGGTTGAGGAATGCTTATGGGCAAGGCCTTATGTCTGAACGCTGGCGCATGAAATGGCAGAGAGGCCCGGCCCTGTGCATTCACTGATTATTGCCGTCAGCTGCTGTCTGCTTTCAAGCATGAATCAGGGGCTTCACACTTATCAACTGGCTTTGATTGTGGGTCACGCAGGTTGGTTGCAATGCCCTAGTATAAACGATACCTGGAACACAAGCCAGTCCTCAGGATGCATTCTAACTCAAGAGCACGATCACGTTGTGCCTGACCAATGTTTCCATCTTGGGTAATAGCACAGTCCTAAGCGATATGGAGTGGAGTTGGCATATGAGCTGGTCTGTGGTTTTGCTTCCAACAGTTTCCACCGCACGCAGATGCTCGGTGGATACAATGTTGCGCGCTGGGGAAAACCCCAGGAATAATCCACAGCAGGCAGGCAAGCAAAGTATAAATAAGGGGGGGATTGGTTAGCTGCCTGCAACTCTTGCTTGTACCCGAATAAGGTTTTGCCTGCAACGCGGCCTTGTACTGCTTGAGGCGACGTGACATTCATGCACAAGGCACAAGTGCTGGCAGGTTTCTGCGGGCACCCACAGTGCAGCGTTGCATTCTTGAAACCGTTGCTTGACCCTTTCCCTAAAATCAGGAAGATTCGCTTACACCTCTTATGGCTTATAATAGCCGTCTCCTGGGATAACAATAGCAATACTGAGAATAATGAAAATAAAACGCATCATAGGCTGAAGAAATTAAACGCTCGGCACGTCTTTTCTTCAGCCTTACATGACTATATATCTATATATGTATACATCCATATATTTGGGTAGAAATCCATAAAAATATATATCGATATATATGCATTTCTATATATTTATATAGATATTTATCTATACACAGAAACAGATAGATAGATAGATGGATAGATAGATAGATAGATAGATAGATAGATAGATAGATAGATTGATTGATTGATAGAAAGACTGTATGCAATAACCCTGGATGTCTGACAGTTGAAGCAGACTGGTGATGTCATTAAGGCTCTATTATGACACGTACAGCTTGGAAGCATAAATACTACAGCACGGCAGCCATTTATAGCCAGTCTCCATTGGAGATGGAAGTGGGCAGGAATGTACTGGCCTATCTTCCCAAGACGCCACAGCAGCCGGACAAATTGTATGTTCGACAGAATGGCTGTTTTATTCAGCCCATAAGGGTGACTACCCACTACAGTTTTTTTTTTTCACTGCGAAATTCGTAGCAGTTTTTTTTCTGCAGGGGTCTATGGGAATTGTAATGTTAAAATCGAAATCACGCAAATTCGCAATTTACCGCGAAATCGCGATTTTAACATTACAAGTCCCATAGACTCCTGCAGAAAAAAAAACGCTGCGAATTTCGCAGTGAAAAAAAACTGTAGTGGGTAGTCATCCTAAGGGGGAAACGGCGGCCTACAAAATCTGATTGGTCGCTGCTGCCACCATTTATGAAAAGGTCGGCTCAGTTCTTCCATGGATAAGAATAAGGTAGGTACATAGGCAGGCAGGTAGGTTCAGTTTTTGTAGGTTGAGGAATGCTTATGGGCAAGGCCTTATGTCTGAACGCTGGCGCATGAAATGGCAGAGAGGCCCGGCCCTGTGCATTCACTGATTATTGCCGTCAGCTGCTGTCTGCTTTCAAGCATGAATCAGGGGCTTCACACTTATCAACTGGCTTTGATTGTGGGTCACGCAGGTTGGTTGCAATGCCCTAGTATAAACGATACCTGGAACACAAGCCAGTCCTCAGGATGCATTCTAACTCAAGAGCACGATCACGTTGTGCCTGACCAATGTTTCCATCTTGGGTAATAGCACAGTCCTAAGCGATATGGAGTGGAGTTGGCATATGAGCTGGTCTGTGGTTTTGCTTCCAACAGTTTCCACCGCACGCAGATGCTCGGTGGATACAATGTTGCGCGCTGGGGAAAACCCCAGGAATAATCCACAGCAGGCAGGCAAGCAAAGTATAAATAAGGGGGGGATTGGTTAGCTGCCTGCAACTCTTGCTTGTACCCGAATAAGGTTTTGCCTGCAACGCGGCCTTGTACTGCTTGAGGCGACGTGACATTCATGCACAAGGCACAAGTGCTGGCAGGTTTCTGCGGGCACCCACAGTGCAGCGTTGCATTCTTGAAACCGTTGCTTGACCCTTTCCCTAAAATCAGGAAGATTCGCTTACACCTCTTATGGCTTATAATAGCCGTCTCCTGGGATAACAATAGCAATACTGAGAATAATGAAAATAAAACGCATCATAGGCTGAAGAAATTAAACGCTCGGCACGTCTTTTCTTCAGCCTTACATGACTATATATCTATATATGTATACATCCATATATTTGGGTAGAAATCCATAAAAATATATATCGATATATATGCATTTCTATATATTTATATAGATATTTATCTATACACAGAAACAGATAGATAGATAGATGGATAGATAGATAGATAGATAGATAGATAGATAGATAGATAGATAGATAGATTGATTGATTGATAGAAAGACTGTATGCAATAACCCTGGATGTCTGACAGTTGAAGCAGACTGGTGATGTCATTAAGGCTCTATTATGACACGTACAGCTTGGAAGCATAAATACTACAGCACGGCAGCCATTTATAGCCAGTCTCCATTGGAGATGGAAGTGGGCAGGAATGTACTGGCCTATCTTCCCAAGACGCCACAGCAGCCGGACAAATTGTATGTTCGACAGAATGGCTGTTTTATTCAGCCCATAAGGGTGACTACCCACTACAGTTTTTTTTTTTCACTGCGAAATTCGTAGCAGTTTTTTTTCTGCAGGGGTCTATGGGAATTGTAATGTTAAAATCGAAATCACGCAAATTCGCAATTTACCGCGAAATCGCGATTTTAACATTACAAGTCCCATAGACTCCTGCAGAAAAAAAAACGCTGCGAATTTCGCAGTGAAAAAAAACTGTAGTGGGTAGTCATCCTAAGGGGGAAACGGCGGCCTACAAAATCTGATTGGTCGCTGCTGCCACCATTTATGAAAAGGTCGGCTCAGTTCTTCCATGGATAAGAATAAGGTAGGTACATAGGCAGGCAGGTAGGTTCAGTTTTTGTAGGTTGAGGAATGCTTATGGGCAAGGCCTTATGTCTGAACGCTGGCGCATGAAATGGCAGAGAGGCCCGGCCCTGTGCATTCACTGATTATTGCCGTCAGCTGCTGTCTGCTTTCAAGCATGAATCAGGGGCTTCACACTTATCAACTGGCTTTGATTGTGGGTCACGCAGGTTGGTTGCAATGCCCTAGTATAAACGATACCTGGAACACAAGCCAGTCCTCAGGATGCATTCTAACTCAAGAGCACGATCACGTTGTGCCTGACCAATGTTTCCATCTTGGGTAATAGCACAGTCCTAAGCGATATGGAGTGGAGTTGGCATATGAGCTGGTCTGTGGTTTTGCTTCCAACAGTTTCTACCGCACGCAGATGCTCGGTGGATACAATGTTGCGCGCTGGGGAAAACCCCAGGAATAATCCACAGCAGGCAGGCAAGCAAAGTATAAATAAGGGGGGGATTGGTTAGCTGCCTGCAACTCTTGCTTGTACCCGAATAAGGTTTTGCCTGCAACGCGGCCTAGTACTGCTTGAGGCGACGTGACATTCATGCACAAGGCACAAGTGCTGGCAGGTTTCTGCGGGCACCCACAGTGCAGCGTTGCATTCTTGAAACCGTTGCTTGACCCTTTCCCTAAAATCAGGAAGATTCGCTTACACCTCTTATGGCTTATAATAGCCGTCTCCTGGGATAACAATAGCAATACTGAGAATAATGAAAATAAAACGCATCATAGGCTGAAGAAATTAAACGCTCGGCACGTCTTTTCTTCAGCCTTACATGACTATATATCTATATATGTATACATCCATATATTTGGGTAGAAATCCATAAAAATATATATCGATATATATGCATTTCTATATATTTATATAGATATTTATCTATACACAGAAACAGATAGATAGATAGATGGATAGATAGATAGATAGATAGATAGATAGATAGATAGATTGATTGATAGAAAGACTGTATGCAATAACCCTGGATGTCTGACAGTTGAAGCAGACTGGTGATGTCATTAAGGCTCTATTATGACACGTACAGCTTGGAAGCATAAATACTACAGCACGGCAGCCATTTATAGCCAGTCTCCATTGGAGATGGAAGTGGGCAGGAATGTACTGGCCTATCTTCCCAAGACGCCACAGCAGCCGGACAAATTGTATGTTCGACAGAATGGCTGTTTTATTCAGCCCATAAGGGTGACTACCCACTACAGTTTTTTTTTTTCACTGCGAAATTCGTAGCAGTTTTTTTTCTGCAGGGGTCTATGGGAATTGTAATGTTAAAATCGAAATCACGCAAATTCGCAATTTACCGCGAAATCGCGATTTTAACATTACAAGTCCCATAGACTCCTGCAGAAAAAAAAACGCTGCGAATTTCGCAGTGAAAAAAAACTGTAGTGGGTAGTCATCCTAAGGGGGAAACGGCGGCCTACAAAATCTGATTGGTCGCTGCTGCCACCATTTATGAAAAGGTCGGCTCAGTTCTTCCATGGATAAGAATAAGGTAGGTACATAGGCAGGCAGGTAGGTTCAGTTTTTGTAGGTTGAGGAATGCTTATGGGCAAGGCCTTATGTCTGAACGCTGGCGCATGAAATGGCAGAGAGGCCCGGCCCTGTGCATTCACTGATTATTGCCGTCAGCTGCTGTCTGCTTTCAAGCATGAATCAGGGGCTTCACACTTATCAACTGGCTTTGATTGTGGGTCACGCAGGTTGGTTGCAATGCCCTAGTATAAACGATACCTGGAACACAAGCCAGTCCTCAGGATGCATTCTAACTCAAGAGCACGATCACGTTGTGCCTGACCAATGTTTCCATCTTGGGTAATAGCACAGTCCTAAGCGATATGGAGTGGAGTTGGCATATGAGCTGGTCTGTGGTTTTGCTTCCAACAGTTTCCACCGCACGCAGATGCTCGGTGGATACAATGTTGCGCGCTGGGGAAAACCCCAGGAATAATCCACAGCAGGCAGGCAAGCAAAGTATAAATAAGGGGGGGATTGGTTAGCTGCCTGCAACTCTTGCTTGTACCCGAATAAGGTTTTGCCTGCAACGCGGCCTTGTACTGCTTGAGGCGACGTGACATTCATGCACAAGGCACAAGTGCTGGCAGGTTTCTGCGGGCACCCACAGTGCAGCGTTGCATTCTTGAAACCGTTGCTTGACCCTTTCCCTAAAATCAGGAAGATTCGCTTACACCTCTTATGGCTTATAATAGCCGTCTCCTGGGATAACAATAGCAATACTGAGAATAATGAAAATAAAACGCATCATAGGCTGAAGAAATTAAACGCTCGGCACGTCTTTTCTTCAGCCTTACATGACTATATATCTATATATGTATACATCCATATATTTGGGTAGAAATCCATAAAAATATATATCGATATATATGCATTTCTATATATTTATATAGATATTTATCTATACACAGAAACAGATAGATAGATAGATGGATAGATAGATAGATAGATAGATAGATAGATAGATAGATTGATTGATTGATAGAAAGACTGTATGCAATAACCCTGGATGTCTGACAGTTGAAGCAGACTGGTGATGTCATTAAGGCTCTATTATGACACGTACAGCTTGGAAGCATAAATACTACAGCACGGCAGCCATTTATAGCCAGTCTCCATTGGAGATGGAAGTGGGCAGGAATGTACTGGCCTATCTTCCCAAGACGCCACAGCAGCCGGACAAATTGTATGTTCGACAGAATGGCTGTTTTATTCAGCCCATAAGGGTGACTACCCACTACAGTTTTTTTTTTTCACTGCGAAATTCGTAGCAGTTTTTTTTCTGCAGGGGTCTATGGGAATTGTAATGTTAAAATCGAAATCACGCAAATTCGCAATTTACCGCGAAATCGCGATTTTAACATTACAAGTCCCATAGACTCCTGCAGAAAAAAAAACGCTGCGAATTTCGCAGTGAAAAAAAACTGTAGTGGGTAGTCATCCTAAGGGGGAAACGGCGGCCTACAAAATCTGATTGGTCGCTGCTGCCACCATTTATGAAAAGGTCGGCTCAGTTCTTCCATGGATAAGAATAAGGTAGGTACATAGGCAGGCAGGTAGGTTCAGTTTTTGTAGGTTGAGGAATGCTTATGGGCAAGGCCTTATGTCTGAACGCTGGCGCATGAAATGGCAGAGAGGCCCGGCCCTGTGCATTCACTGATTATTGCCGTCAGCTGCTGTCTGCTTTCAAGCATGAATCAGGGGCTTCACACTTATCAACTGGCTTTGATTGTGGGTCACGCAGGTTGGTTGCAATGCCCTAGTATAAACGATACCTGGAACACAAGCCAGTCCTCAGGATGCATTCTAACTCAAGAGCACGATCACGTTGTGCCTGACCAATGTTTCCATCTTGGGTAATAGCACAGTCCTAAGCGATATGGAGTGGAGTTGGCATATGAGCTGGTCTGTGGTTTTGCTTCCAACAGTTTCTACCGCACGCAGATGCTCGGTGGATACAATGTTGCGCGCTGGGGAAAACCCCAGGAATAATCCACAGCAGGCAGGCAAGCAAAGTATAAATAAGGGGGGGATTGGTTAGCTGCCTGCAACTCTTGCTTGTACCCGAATAAGGTTTTGCCTGCAACGCGGCCTTGTACTGCTTGAGGCGACGTGACATTCATGCACAAGGCACAAGTGCTGGCAGGTTTCTGCGGGCACCCACAGTGCAGCGTTGCATTCTTGAAACCGTTGCTTGACCCTTTCCCTAAAATCAGGAAGATTCGCTTACACCTCTTATGGCTTATAATAGCCGTCTCCTGGGATAACAATAGCAATACTGAGAATAATGAAAATAAAACGCATCATAGGCTGAAGAAATTAAACGCTCGGCACGTCTTTTCTTCAGCCTTACATGACTATATATCTATATATGTATACATCCATATATTTGGGTAGAAATCCATAAAAATATATATCGATATATATGCATTTCTATATATTTATATAGATATTTATCTATACACAGAAACAGATAGATAGATAGATGGATGGATAGATAGATAGATAGATAGATTGATAGAAAGACTGTATGCAATAACCATGGATGTCTGACAGTTGAAGCAGACTGGTGATGTCATTAAGGCTCTATTATGACACGTACAGCTTGGAAGCATAAATACTACAGCACGGCAGCCATTTATAGCCAGTCTCCATTGGAGATGGAAGTGGGCAGGAATGTACTGGCCTATCTTCCCAAGACGCCACAGCAGCCGGACAAATTGTATGTTCGACAGAATGGCTGTTTTATTCAGCCCATAAGGGTGACTACCCACTACAGTTTTTTTTTTTCACTGCGAAATTCGTAGCAGTTTTTTTTCTGCAGGGGTCTATGGGAATTGTAATGTTAAAATCGAAATCACGCAAATTCGCAATTTACCGCGAAATCGCGATTTTAACATTACAAGTCCCATAGACTCCTGCAGAAAAAAAAACGCTGCGAATTTCGCAGTGAAAAAAAACTGTAGTGGGTAGTCATCCTAAGGGGGAAACGGCGGCCTACAAAATCTGATTGGTCGCTGCTGCCACCATTTATGAAAAGGTCGGCTCAGTTCTTCCATGGATAAGAATAAGGTAGGTACATAGGCAGGCAGGTAGGTTCAGTTTTTGTAGGTTGAGGAATGCTTATGGGCAAGGCCTTATGTCTGAACGCTGGCGCATGAAATGGCAGAGAGGCCCGGCCCTGTGCATTCACTGATTATTGCCGTCAGCTGCTGTCTGCTTTCAAGCATGAATCAGGGGCTTCACACTTATCAACTGGCTTTGATTGTGGGTCACGCAGGTTGGTTGCAATGCCCTAGTATAAACGATACCTGGAACACAAGCCAGTCCTCAGGATGCATTCTAACTCAAGAGCACGATCACGTTGTGCCTGACCAATGTTTCCATCTTGGGTAATAGCACAGTCCTAAGCGATATGGAGTGGAGTTGGCATATGAGCTGGTCTGTGGTTTTGCTTCCAACAGTTTCCACCGCACGCAGATGCTCGGTGGATACAATGTTGCGCGCTGGGGAAAACCCCAGGAATAATCCACAGCAGGCAGGCAAGCAAAGTATAAATAAGGGGGGGATTGGTTAGCTGCCTGCAACTCTTGCTTGTACCCGAATAAGGTTTTGCCTGCAACGCGGCCTTGTACTGCTTGAGGCGACGTGACATTCATGCACAAGGCACAAGTGCTGGCAGGTTTCTGCGGGCACCCACAGTGCAGCGTTGCATTCTTGAAACCGTTGCTTGACCCTTTCCCTAAAATCAGGAAGATTCGCTTACACCTCTTATGGCTTATAATAGCCGTCTCCTGGGATAACAATAGCAATACTGAGAATAATGAAAATAAAACGCATCATAGGCTGAAGAAATTAAACGCTCGGCACGTCTTTTCTTCAGCCTTACATGACTATATATCTATATATGTATACATCCATATATTTGGGTAGAAATCCATAAAAATATATATCGATATATATGCATTTCTATATATTTATATAGATATTTATCTATACACAGAAACAGATAGATAGATAGATAGATGGATGGATAGATAGATAGATAGATAGATAGATTGATAGAAAGACTGTATGCAATAACCATGGATGTCTGACAGTTGAAGCAGACTGGTGATGTCATTAAGGCTCTATTATGACACGTACAGCTTGGAAGCATAAATACTACAGCACGGCAGCCATTTATAGCCAGTCTCCATTGGAGATGGAAGTGGGCAGGAATGTACTGGCCTATCTTCCCAAGACGCCACAGCAGCCGGACAAATTGTATGTTCGACAGAATGGCTGTTTTATTCAGCCCATAAGGGTGACTACCCACTACAGTTTTTTTTTTTCACTGCGAAATTCGTAGCAGTTTTTTTTCTGCAGGGGTCTATGGGAATTGTAATGTTAAAATCGAAATCACGCAAATTCGCAATTTACCGCGAAATCGCGATTTTAACATTACAAGTCCCATAGACTCCTGCAGAAAAAAAAACGCTGCGAATTTCGCAGTGAAAAAAAACTGTAGTGGGTAGTCATCCTAAGGGGGAAACGGCGGCCTACAAAATCTGATTGGTCGCTGCTGCCACCATTTATGAAAAGGTCGGCTCAGTTCTTCCATGGATAAGAATAAGGTAGGTACATAGGCAGGCAGGTAGGTTCAGTTTTTGTAGGTTGAGGAATGCTTATGGGCAAGGCCTTATGTCTGAACGCTGGCGCATGAAATGGCAGAGAGGCCCGGCCCTGTGCATTCACTGATTATTGCCGTCAGCTGCTGTCTGCTTTCAAGCATGAATCAGGGGCTTCACACTTATCAACTGGCTTTGATTGTGGGTCACGCAGGTTGGTTGCAATGCCCTAGTATAAACGATACCTGGAACACAAGCCAGTCCTCAGGATGCATTCTAACTCAAGAGCACGATCACGTTGTGCCTGACCAATGTTTCCATCTTGGGTAATAGCACAGTCCTAAGCGATATGGAGTGGAGTTGGCATATGAGCTGGTCTGTGGTTTTGCTTCCAACAGTTTCTACCGCACGCAGATGCTCGGTGGATACAATGTTGCGCGCTGGGGAAAACCCCAGGAATAATCCACAGCAGGCAGGCAAGCAAAGTATAAATAAGGGGGGGATTGGTTAGCTGCCTGCAACTCTTGCTTGTACCCGAATAAGGTTTTGCCTGCAACGCGGCCTTGTACTGCTTGAGGCGACGTGACATTCATGCACAAGGCACAAGTGCTGGCAGGTTTCTGCGGGCACCCACAGTGCAGCGTTGCATTCTTGAAACCGTTGCTTGACCCTTTCCCTAAAATCAGGAAGATTCGCTTACACCTCTTATGGCTTATAATAGCCGTCTCCTGGGATAACAATAGCAATACTGAGAATAATGAAAATAAAACGCATCATAGGCTGAAGAAATTAAACGCTCGGCACGTCTTTTCTTCAGCCTTACATGACTATATATCTATATATGTATACATCCATATATTTGGGTAGAAATCCATAAAAATATATATCGATATATATGCATTTCTATATATTTATATAGATATTTATCTATACACAGAAACAGATAGATAGATAGATGGATAGATAGATAGATAGATAGATAGATAGATAGATAGATAGATAGATAGATTGATTGATTGATAGAAAGACTGTATGCAATAACCCTGGATGTCTGACAGTTGAAGCAGACTGGTGATGTCATTAAGGCTCTATTATGACACGTACAGCTTGGAAGCATAAATACTACAGCACGGCAGCCATTTATAGCCAGTCTCCATTGGAGATGGAAGTGGGCAGGAATGTACTGGCCTATCTTCCCAAGACGCCACAGCAGCCGGACAAATTGTATGTTCGACAGAATGGCTGTTTTATTCAGCCCATAAGGGTGACTACCCACTACAGTTTTTTTTTTTCACTGCGAAATTCGTAGCAGTTTTTTTTCTGCAGGGGTCTATGGGAATTGTAATGTTAAAATCGAAATCACGCAAATTCGCAATTTACCGCGAAATCGCGATTTTAACATTACAAGTCCCATAGACTCCTGCAGAAAAAAAAACGCTGCGAATTTCGCAGTGAAAAAAAACTGTAGTGGGTAGTCATCCTAAGGGGGAAACGGCGGCCTACAAAATCTGATTGGTCGCTGCTGCCACCATTTATGAAAAGGTCGGCTCAGTTCTTCCATGGATAAGAATAAGGTAGGTACATAGGCAGGCAGGTAGGTTCAGTTTTTGTAGGTTGAGGAATGCTTATGGGCAAGGCCTTATGTCTGAACGCTGGCGCATGAAATGGCAGAGAGGCCCGGCCCTGTGCATTCACTGATTATTGCCGTCAGCTGCTGTCTGCTTTCAAGCATGAATCAGGGGCTTCACACTTATCAACTGGCTTTGATTGTGGGTCACGCAGGTTGGTTGCAATGCCCTAGTATAAACGATACCTGGAACACAAGCCAGTCCTCAGGATGCATTCTAACTCAAGAGCACGATCACGTTGTGCCTGACCAATGTTTCCATCTTGGGTAATAGCACAGTCCTAAGCGATATGGAGTGGAGTTGGCATATGAGCTGGTCTGTGGTTTTGCTTCCAACAGTTTCTACCGCACGCAGATGCTCGGTGGATACAATGTTGCGCGCTGGGGAAAACCCCAGGAATAATCCACAGCAGGCAGGCAAGCAAAGTATAAATAAGGGGGGGATTGGTTAGCTGCCTGCAACTCTTGCTTGTACCCGAATAAGGTTTTGCCTGCAACGCGGCCTTGTACTGCTTGAGGCGACGTGACATTCATGCACAAGGCACAAGTGCTGGCAGGTTTCTGCGGGCACCCACAGTGCAGCGTTGCATTCTTGAAACCGTTGCTTGACCCTTTCCCTAAAATCAGGAAGATTCGCTTACACCTCTTATGGCTTATAATAGCCGTCTCCTGGGATAACAATAGCAATACTGAGAATAATGAAAATAAAACGCATCATAGGCTGAAGAAATTAAACGCTCGGCACGTCTTTTCTTCAGCCTTACATGACTATATATCTATATATGTATACATCCATATATTTGGGTAGAAATCCATAAAAATATATATCGATATATATGCATTTCTATATATTTATATAGATATTTATCTATACACAGAAACAGATAGATAGATAGATGGATGGATAGATAGATAGATAGATAGATAGATTGATAGAAAGACTGTATGCAATAACCATGGATGTCTGACAGTTGAAGCAGACTGGTGATGTCATTAAGGCTCTATTATGACACGTACAGCTTGGAAGCATAAATACTACAGCACGGCAGCCATTTATAGCCAGTCTCCATTGGAGATGGAAGTGGGCAGGAATGTACTGGCCTATCTTCCCAAGACGCCACAGCAGCCGGACAAATTGTATGTTCGACAGAATGGCTGTTTTATTCAGCCCATAAGGGTGACTACCCACTACAGTTTTTTTTTTTCACTGCGAAATTCGTAGCAGTTTTTTTTCTGCAGGGGTCTATGGGAATTGTAATGTTAAAATCGAAATCACGCAAATTCGCAATTTACCGCGAAATCGCGATTTTAACATTACAAGTCCCATAGACTCCTGCAGAAAAAAAAACGCTGCGAATTTCGCAGTGAAAAAAAACTGTAGTGGGTAGTCATCCTAAGGGGGAAACGGCGGCCTACAAAATCTGATTGGTCGCTGCTGCCACCATTTATGAAAAGGTCGGCTCAGTTCTTCCATGGATAAGAATAAGGTAGGTACATAGGCAGGCAGGTAGGTTCAGTTTTTGTAGGTTGAGGAATGCTTATGGGCAAGGCCTTATGTCTGAACGCTGGCGCATGAAATGGCAGAGAGGCCCGGCCCTGTGCATTCACTGATTATTGCCGTCAGCTGCTGTCTGCTTTCAAGCATGAATCAGGGGCTTCACACTTATCAACTGGCTTTGATTGTGGGTCACGCAGGTTGGTTGCAATGCCCTAGTATAAACGATACCTGGAACACAAGCCAGTCCTCAGGATGCATTCTAACTCAAGAGCACGATCACGTTGTGCCTGACCAATGTTTCCATCTTGGGTAATAGCACAGTCCTAAGCGATATGGAGTGGAGTTGGCATATGAGCTGGTCTGTGGTTTTGCTTCCAACAGTTTCCACCGCACGCAGATGCTCGGTGGATACAATGTTGCGCGCTGGGGAAAACCCCAGGAATAATCCACAGCAGGCAGGCAAGCAAAGTATAAATAAGGGGGGGATTGGTTAGCTGCCTGCAACTCTTGCTTGTACCCGAATAAGGTTTTGCCTGCAACGCGGCCTTGTACTGCTTGAGGCGACGTGACATTCATGCACAAGGCACAAGTGCTGGCAGGTTTCTGCGGGCACCCACAGTGCAGCGTTGCATTCTTGAAACCGTTGCTTGACCCTTTCCCTAAAATCAGGAAGATTCGCTTACACCTCTTATGGCTTATAATAGCCGTCTCCTGGGATAACAATAGCAATACTGAGAATAATGAAAATAAAACGCATCATAGGCTGAAGAAATTAAACGCTCGGCACGTCTTTTCTTCAGCCTTACATGACTATATATCTATATATGTATACATCCATATATTTGGGTAGAAATCCATAAAAATATATATCGATATATATGCATTTCTATATATTTATATAGATATTTATCTATACACAGAAACAGATAGATAGATAGATAGATGGATGGATAGATAGATAGATAGATAGATAGATAGATTGATAGAAAGACTGTATGCAATAACCATGGATGTCTGACAGTTGAAGCAGACTGGTGATGTCATTAAGGCTCTATTATGACACGTACAGCTTGGAAGCATAAATACTACAGCACGGCAGCCATTTATAGCCAGTCTCCATTGGAGATGGAAGTGGGCAGGAATGTACTGGCCTATCTTCCCAAGACGCCACAGCAGCCGGACAAATTGTATGTTCGACAGAATGGCTGTTTTATTCAGCCCATAAGGGTGACTACCCACTACAGTTTTTTTTTTTCACTGCGAAATTCGTAGCAGTTTTTTTTCTGCAGGGGTCTATGGGAATTGTAATGTTAAAATCGAAATCACGCAAATTCGCAATTTACCGCGAAATCGCGATTTTAACATTACAAGTCCCATAGACTCCTGCAGAAAAAAAAACGCTGCGAATTTCGCAGTGAAAAAAAACTGTAGTGGGTAGTCATCCTAAGGGGGAAACGGCGGCCTACAAAATCTGATTGGTCGCTGCTGCCACCATTTATGAAAAGGTCGGCTCAGTTCTTCCATGGATAAGAATAAGGTAGGTACATAGGCAGGCAGGTAGGTTCAGTTTTTGTAGGTTGAGGAATGCTTATGGGCAAGGCCTTATGTCTGAACGCTGGCGCATGAAATGGCAGAGAGGCCCGGCCCTGTGCATTCACTGATTATTGCCGTCAGCTGCTGTCTGCTTTCAAGCATGAATCAGGGGCTTCACACTTATCAACTGGCTTTGATTGTGGGTCACGCAGGTTGGTTGCAATGCCCTAGTATAAACGATACCTGGAACACAAGCCAGTCCTCAGGATGCATTCTAACTCAAGAGCACGATCACGTTGTGCCTGACCAATGTTTCCATCTTGGGTAATAGCACAGTCCTAAGCGATATGGAGTGGAGTTGGCATATGAGCTGGTCTGTGGTTTTGCTTCCAACAGTTTCTACCGCACGCAGATGCTCGGTGGATACAATGTTGCGCGCTGGGGAAAACCCCAGGAATAATCCACAGCAGGCAGGCAAGCAAAGTATAAATAAGGGGGGGATTGGTTAGCTGCCTGCAACTCTTGCTTGTACCCGAATAAGGTTTTGCCTGCAACGCGGCCTTGTACTGCTTGAGGCGACGTGACATTCATGCACAAGGCACAAGTGCTGGCAGGTTTCTGCGGGCACCCACAGTGCAGCGTTGCATTCTTGAAACCGTTGCTTGACCCTTTCCCTAAAATCAGGAAGATTCGCTTACACCTCTTATGGCTTATAATAGCCGTCTCCTGGGATAACAATAGCAATACTGAGAATAATGAAAATAAAACGCATCATAGGCTGAAGAAATTAAACGCTCGGCACGTCTTTTCTTCAGCCTTACATGACTATATATCTATATATGTATACATCCATATATTTGGGTAGAAATCCATAAAAATATATATCGATATATATGCATTTCTATATATTTATATAGATATTTATCTATACACAGAAACAGATAGATAGATAGATGGATGGATAGATAGATAGATAGATAGATAGATAGATAGATAGATAGATTGATAGAAAGACTGTATGCAATAACCATGGATGTCTGACAGTTGAAGCAGACTGGTGATGTCATTAAGGCTCTATTATGACACGTACAGCTTGGAAGCATAAATACTACAGCACGGCAGCCATTTATAGCCAGTCTCCATTGGAGATGGAAGTGGGCAGGAATGTACTGGCCTATCTTCCCAAGACGCCACAGCAGCCGGACAAATTGTATGTTCGACAGAATGGCTGTTTTATTCAGCCCATAAGGGTGACTACCCACTACAGTTTTTTTTTTTCACTGCGAAATTCGTAGCAGTTTTTTTTCTGCAGGGGTCTATGGGAATTGTAATGTTAAAATCGAAATCACGCAAATTCGCAATTTACCGCGAAATCGCGATTTTAACATTACAAGTCCCATAGACTCCTGCAGAAAAAAAAACGCTGCGAATTTCGCAGTGAAAAAAAACTGTAGTGGGTAGTCATCCTAAGGGGGAAACGGCGGCCTACAAAATCTGATTGGTCGCTGCTGCCACCATTTATGAAAAGGTCGGCTCAGTTCTTCCATGGATAAGAATAAGGTAGGTACATAGGCAGGCAGGTAGGTTCAGTTTTTGTAGGTTGAGGAATGCTTATGGGCAAGGCCTTATGTCTGAACGCTGGCGCATGAAATGGCAGAGAGGCCCGGCCCTGTGCATTCACTGATTATTGCCGTCAGCTGCTGTCTGCTTTCAAGCATGAATCAGGGGCTTCACACTTATCAACTGGCTTTGATTGTGGGTCACGCAGGTTGGTTGCAATGCCCTAGTATAAACGATACCTGGAACACAAGCCAGTCCTCAGGATGCATTCTAACTCAAGAGCACGATCACGTTGTGCCTGACCAATGTTTCCATCTTGGGTAATAGCACAGTCCTAAGCGATATGGAGTGGAGTTGGCATATGAGCTGGTCTGTGGTTTTGCTTCCAACAGTTTCCACCGCACGCAGATGCTCGGTGGATACAATGTTGCGCGCTGGGGAAAACCCCAGGAATAATCCACAGCAGGCAGGCAAGCAAAGTATAAATAAGGGGGGGATTGGTTAGCTGCCTGCAACTCTTGCTTGTACCCGAATAAGGTTTTGCCTGCAACGCGGCCTTGTACTGCTTGAGGCGACGTGACATTCATGCACAAGGCACAAGTGCTGGCAGGTTTCTGCGGGCACCCACAGTGCAGCGTTGCATTCTTGAAACCGTTGCTTGACCCTTTCCCTAAAATCAGGAAGATTCGCTTACACCTCTTATGGCTTATAATAGCCGTCTCCTGGGATAACAATAGCAATACTGAGAATAATGAAAATAAAACGCATCATAGGCTGAAGAAATTAAACGCTCGGCACGTCTTTTCTTCAGCCTTACATGACTATATATCTATATATGTATACATCCATATATTTGGGTAGAAATCCATAAAAATATATATCGATATATATGCATTTCTATATATTTATATAGATATTTATCTATACACAGAAACAGATAGATAGATAGATGGATAGATAGATAGATAGATAGATAGATAGATAGATAGATAGATAGATAGATAGATAGATAGATAGATTGATTGATAGAAAGACTGTATGCAATAACCCTGGATGTCTGACAGTTGAAGCAGACTGGTGATGTCATTAAGGCTCTATTATGACACGTACAGCTTGGAAGCATAAATACTACAGCACGGCAGCCATTTATAGCCAGTCTCCATTGGAGATGGAAGTGGGCAGGAATGTACTGGCCTATCTTCCCAAGACGCCACAGCAGCCGGACAAATTGTATGTTCGACAGAATGGCTGTTTTATTCAGCCCATAAGGGTGACTACCCACTACAGTTTTTTTTTTTCACTGCGAAATTCGTAGCAGTTTTTTTTCTGCAGGGGTCTATGGGAATTGTAATGTTAAAATCGAAATCACGCAAATTCGCAATTTACCGCGAAATCGCGATTTTAACATTACAAGTCCCATAGACTCCTGCAGAAAAAAAAACGCTGCGAATTTCGCAGTGAAAAAAAACTGTAGTGGGTAGTCATCCTAAGGGGGAAACGGCGGCCTACAAAATCTGATTGGTCGCTGCTGCCACCATTTATGAAAAGGTCGGCTCAGTTCTTCCATGGATAAGAATAAGGTAGGTACATAGGCAGGCAGGTAGGTTCAGTTTTTGTAGGTTGAGGAATGCTTATGGGCAAGGCCTTATGTCTGAACGCTGGCGCATGAAATGGCAGAGAGGCCCGGCCCTGTGCATTCACTGATTATTGCCGTCAGCTGCTGTCTGCTTTCAAGCATGAATCAGGGGCTTCACACTTATCAACTGGCTTTGATTGTGGGTCACGCAGGTTGGTTGCAATGCCCTAGTATAAACGATACCTGGAACACAAGCCAGTCCTCAGGATGCATTCTAACTCAAGAGCACGATCACGTTGTGCCTGACCAATGTTTCCATCTTGGGTAATAGCACAGTCCTAAGCGATATGGAGTGGAGTTGGCATATGAGCTGGTCTGTGGTTTTGCTTCCAACAGTTTCTACCGCACGCAGATGCTCGGTGGATACAATGTTGCGCGCTGGGGAAAACCCCAGGAATAATCCACAGCAGGCAGGCAAGCAAAGTATAAATAAGGGGGGGATTGGTTAGCTGCCTGCAACTCTTGCTTGTACCCGAATAAGGTTTTGCCTGCAACGCGGCCTTGTACTGCTGGAGGCGACGTGACATTCATGCACAAGGCACAAGTGCTGGCAGGTTTCTGCGGGCACCCACAGTGCAGCGTTGCATTCTTGAAACCGTTGCTTGACCCTTTCCCTAAAATCAGGAAGATTCGCTTACACCTCTTATGGCTTATAATAGCCGTCTCCTGGGATAACAATAGCAATACTGAGAATAATGAAAATAAAACGCATCATAGGCTGAAGAAATTAAACGCTCGGCACGTCTTTTCTTCAGCCTTACATGACTATATATCTATATATGTATACATCCATATATTTGGGTAGAAATCCATAAAAATATATATCGATATATATGCATTTCTATATATTTATATAGATATTTATCTATACACAGAAACAGATAGATAGATAGATGGATGGATAGATAGATAGATAGATAGATAGATTGATAGAAAGACTGTATGCAATAACCATGGATGTCTGACAGTTGAAGCAGACTGGTGATGTCATTAAGGCTCTATTATGACACGTACAGCTTGGAAGCATAAATACTACAGCACGGCAGCCATTTATAGCCAGTCTCCATTGGAGATGGAAGTGGGCAGGAATGTACTGGCCTATCTTCCCAAGACGCCACAGCAGCCGGACAAATTGTATGTTCGACAGAATGGCTGTTTTATTCAGCCCATAAGGGTGACTACCCACTACAGTTTTTTTTTTTCACTGCGAAATTCGTAGCAGTTTTTTTTCTGCAGGGGTCTATGGGAATTGTAATGTTAAAATCGAAATCACGCAAATTCGCAATTTACCGCGAAATCGCGATTTTAACATTACAAGTCCCATAGACTCCTGCAGAAAAAAAAACGCTGCGAATTTCGCAGTGAAAAAAAACTGTAGTGGGTAGTCATCCTAAGGGGGAAACGGCGGCCTACAAAATCTGATTGGTCGCTGCTGCCACCATTTATGAAAAGGTCGGCTCAGTTCTTCCATGGATAAGAATAAGGTAGGTACATAGGCAGGCAGGTAGGTTCAGTTTTTGTAGGTTGAGGAATGCTTATGGGCAAGGCCTTATGTCTGAACGCTGGCGCATGAAATGGCAGAGAGGCCCGGCCCTGTGCATTCACTGATTATTGCCGTCAGCTGCTGTCTGCTTTCAAGCATGAATCAGGGGCTTCACACTTATCAACTGGCTTTGATTGTGGGTCACGCAGGTTGGTTGCAATGCCCTAGTATAAACGATACCTGGAACACAAGCCAGTCCTCAGGATGCATTCTAACTCAAGAGCACGATCACGTTGTGCCTGACCAATGTTTCCATCTTGGGTAATAGCACAGTCCTAAGCGATATGGAGTGGAGTTGGCATATGAGCTGGTCTGTGGTTTTGCTTCCAACAGTTTCCACCGCACGCAGATGCTCGGTGGATACAATGTTGCGCGCTGGGGAAAACCCCAGGAATAATCCACAGCAGGCAGGCAAGCAAAGTATAAATAAGGGGGGGATTGGTTAGCTGCCTGCAACTCTTGCTTGTACCCGAATAAGGTTTTGCCTGCAACGCGGCCTTGTACTGCTTGAGGCGACGTGACATTCATGCACAAGGCACAAGTGCTGGCAGGTTTCTGCGGGCACCCACAGTGCAGCGTTGCATTCTTGAAACCGTTGCTTGACCCTTTCCCTAAAATCAGGAAGATTCGCTTACACCTCTTATGGCTTATAATAGCCGTCTCCTGGGATAACAATAGCAATACTGAGAATAATGAAAATAAAACGCATCATAGGCTGAAGAAATTAAACGCTCGGCACGTCTTTTCTTCAGCCTTACATGACTATATATCTATATATGTATACATCCATATATTTGGGTAGAAATCCATAAAAATATATATCGATATATATGCATTTCTATATATTTATATAGATATTTATCTATACACAGAAACAGATAGATAGATAGATAGATGGATGGATAGATAGATAGATAGATAGATAGATTGATAGAAAGACTGTATGCAATAACCATGGATGTCTGACAGTTGAAGCAGACTGGTGATGTCATTAAGGCTCTATTATGACACGTACAGCTTGGAAGCATAAATACTACAGCACGGCAGCCATTTATAGCCAGTCTCCATTGGAGATGGAAGTGGGCAGGAATGTACTGGCCTATCTTCCCAAGACGCCACAGCAGCCGGACAAATTGTATGTTCGACAGAATGGCTGTTTTATTCAGCCCATAAGGGTGACTACCCACTACAGTTTTTTTTTTTCACTGCGAAATTCGTAGCAGTTTTTTTTCTGCAGGGGTCTATGGGAATTGTAATGTTAAAATCGAAATCACGCAAATTCGCAATTTACCGCGAAATCGCGATTTTAACATTACAAGTCCCATAGACTCCTGCAGAAAAAAAAACGCTGCGAATTTCGCAGTGAAAAAAAACTGTAGTGGGTAGTCATCCTAAGGGGGAAACGGCGGCCTACAAAATCTGATTGGTCGCTGCTGCCACCATTTATGAAAAGGTCGGCTCAGTTCTTCCATGGATAAGAATAAGGTAGGTACATAGGCAGGCAGGTAGGTTCAGTTTTTGTAGGTTGAGGAATGCTTATGGGCAAGGCCTTATGTCTGAACGCTGGCGCATGAAATGGCAGAGAGGCCCGGCCCTGTGCATTCACTGATTATTGCCGTCAGCTGCTGTCTGCTTTCAAGCATGAATCAGGGGCTTCACACTTATCAACTGGCTTTGATTGTGGGTCACGCAGGTTGGTTGCAATGCCCTAGTATAAACGATACCTGGAACACAAGCCAGTCCTCAGGATGCATTCTAACTCAAGAGCACGATCACGTTGTGCCTGACCAATGTTTCCATCTTGGGTAATAGCACAGTCCTAAGCGATATGGAGTGGAGTTGGCATATGAGCTGGTCTGTGGTTTTGCTTCCAACAGTTTCTACCGCACGCAGATGCTCGGTGGATACAATGTTGCGCGCTGGGGAAAACCCCAGGAATAATCCACAGCAGGCAGGCAAGCAAAGTATAAATAAGGGGGGGATTGGTTAGCTGCCTGCAACTCTTGCTTGTACCCGAATAAGGTTTTGCCTGCAACGCGGCCTTGTACTGCTTGAGGCGACGTGACATTCATGCACAAGGCACAAGTGCTGGCAGGTTTCTGCGGGCACCCACAGTGCAGCGTTGCATTCTTGAAACCGTTGCTTGACCCTTTCCCTAAAATCAGGAAGATTCGCTTACACCTCTTATGGCTTATAATAGCCGTCTCCTGGGATAACAATAGCAATACTGAGAATAATGAAAATAAAACGCATCATAGGCTGAAGAAATTAAACGCTCGGCACGTCTTTTCTTCAGCCTTACATGACTATATATCTATATATGTATACATCCATATATTTGGGTAGAAATCCATAAAAATATATATCGATATATATGCATTTCTATATATTTATATAGATATTTATCTATACACAGAAACAGATAGATAGATAGATGGATGGATAGATAGATAGATAGATAGATAGATAGATAGATTGATAGAAAGACTGTATGCAATAACCATGGATGTCTGACAGTTGAAGCAGACTGGTGATGTCATTAAGGCTCTATTATGACACGTACAGCTTGGAAGCATAAATACTACAGCACGGCAGCCATTTATAGCCAGTCTCCATTGGAGATGGAAGTGGGCAGGAATGTACTGGCCTATCTTCCCAAGACGCCACAGCAGCCGGACAAATTGTATGTTCGACAGAATGGCTGTTTTATTCAGCCCATAAGGGTGACTACCCACTACAGTTTTTTTTTTTCACTGCGAAATTCGTAGCAGTTTTTTTTCTGCAGGGGTCTATGGGAATTGTAATGTTAAAATCGAAATCACGCAAATTCGCAATTTACCGCGAAATCGCGATTTTAACATTACAAGTCCCATAGACTCCTGCAGAAAAAAAAACGCTGCGAATTTCGCAGTGAAAAAAAACTGTAGTGGGTAGTCATCCTAAGGGGGAAACGGCGGCCTACAAAATCTGATTGGTCGCTGCTGCCACCATTTATGAAAAGGTCGGCTCAGTTCTTCCATGGATAAGAATAAGGTAGGTACATAGGCAGGCAGGTAGGTTCAGTTTTTGTAGGTTGAGGAATGCTTATGGGCAAGGCCTTATGTCTGAACGCTGGCGCATGAAATGGCAGAGAGGCCCGGCCCTGTGCATTCACTGATTATTGCCGTCAGCTGCTGTCTGCTTTCAAGCATGAATCAGGGGCTTCACACTTATCAACTGGCTTTGATTGTGGGTCACGCAGGTTGGTTGCAATGCCCTAGTATAAACGATACCTGGAACACAAGCCAGTCCTCAGGATGCATTCTAACTCAAGAGCACGATCACGTTGTGCCTGACCAATGTTTCCATCTTGGGTAATAGCACAGTCCTAAGCGATATGGAGTGGAGTTGGCATATGAGCTGGTCTGTGGTTTTGCTTCCAACAGTTTCCACCGCACGCAGATGCTCGGTGGATACAATGTTGCGCGCTGGGGAAAACCCCAGGAATAATCCACAGCAGGCAGGCAAGCAAAGTATAAATAAGGGGGGGATTGGTTAGCTGCCTGCAACTCTTGCTTGTACCCGAATAAGGTTTTGCCTGCAACGCGGCCTTGTACTGCTTGAGGCGACGTGACATTCATGCACAAGGCACAAGTGCTGGCAGGTTTCTGCGGGCACCCACAGTGCAGCGTTGCATTCTTGAAACCGTTGCTTGACCCTTTCCCTAAAATCAGGAAGATTCGCTTACACCTCTTATGGCTTATAATAGCCGTCTCCTGGGATAACAATAGCAATACTGAGAATAATGAAAATAAAACGCATCATAGGCTGAAGAAATTAAACGCTCGGCACGTCTTTTCTTCAGCCTTACATGACTATATATCTATATATGTATACATCCATATATTTGGGTAGAAATCCATAAAAATATATATCGATATATATGCATTTCTATATATTTATATAGATATTTATCTATACACAGAAACAGATAGATAGATAGATGGATAGATAGATAGATAGATAGATAGATAGATAGATAGATAGATAGATAGATAGATAGATAGATAGATAGATTGATTGATAGAAAGACTGTATGCAATAACCCTGGATGTCTGACAGTTGAAGCAGACTGGTGATGTCATTAAGGCTCTATTATGACACGTACAGCTTGGAAGCATAAATACTACAGCACGGCAGCCATTTATAGCCAGTCTCCATTGGAGATGGAAGTGGGCAGGAATGTACTGGCCTATCTTCCCAAGACGCCACAGCAGCCGGACAAATTGTATGTTCGACAGAATGGCTGTTTTATTCAGCCCATAAGGGTGACTACCCACTACAGTTTTTTTTTTTCACTGCGAAATTCGTAGCAGTTTTTTTTCTGCAGGGGTCTATGGGAATTGTAATGTTAAAATCGAAATCACGCAAATTCGCAATTTACCGCGAAATCGCAATTTTAACATTACAAGTCCCATAGACTCCTGCAGAAAAAAAAACGCTGCGAATTTCGCAGTGAAAAAAAACTGTAGTGGGTAGTCATCCTAAGGGGGAAACGGCGGCCTACAAAATCTGATTGGTCGCTGCTGCCACCATTTATGAAAAGGTCGGCTCAGTTCTTCCATGGATAAGAATAAGGTAGGTACATAGGCAGGCAGGTAGGTTCAGTTTTTGTAGGTTGAGGAATGCTTATGGGCAAGGCCTTATGTCTGAACGCTGGCGCATGAAATGGCAGAGAGGCCCGGCCCTGTGCATTCACTGATTATTGCCGTCAGCTGCTGTCTGCTTTCAAGCATGAATCAGGGGCTTCACACTTATCAACTGGCTTTGATTGTGGGTCACGCAGGTTGGTTGCAATGCCCTAGTATAAACGATACCTGGAACACAAGCCAGTCCTCAGGATGCATTCTAACTCAAGAGCACGATCACGTTGTGCCTGACCAATGTTTCCATCTTGGGTAATAGCACAGTCCTAAGCGATATGGAGTGGAGTTGGCATATGAGCTGGTCTGTGGTTTTGCTTCCAACAGTTTCCACCGCACGCAGATGCTCGGTGGATACAATGTTGCGCGCTGGGGAAAACCCCAGGAATAATCCACAGCAGGCAGGCAAGCAAAGTATAAATAAGGGGGGGATTGGTTAGCTGCCTGCAACTCTTGCTTGTACCCGAATAAGGTTTTGCCTGCAACGCGGCCTTGTACTGCTTGAGGCGACGTGACATTCATGCACAAGGCACAAGTGCTGGCAGGTTTCTGCGGGCACCCACAGTGCAGCGTTGCATTCTTGAAACCGTTGCTTGACCCTTTCCCTAAAATCAGGAAGATTCGCTTACACCTCTTATGGCTTATAATAGCCGTCTCCTGGGATAACAATAGCAATACTGAGAATAATGAAAATAAAACGCATCATAGGCTGAAGAAATTAAACGCTCGGCACGTCTTTTCTTCAGCCTTACATGACTATATATCTATATATGTATACATCCATATATTTGGGTAGAAATCCATAAAAATATATATCGATATATATGCATTTCTATATATTTATATAGATATTTATCTATACACAGAAACAGATAGATAGATAGATGGATAGATAGATAGATAGATAGATAGATAGATAGATAGATAGATAGATAGATAGATAGATAGATAGATAGATAGATTGATTGATAGAAAGACTGTATGCAATAACCCTGGATGTCTGACAGTTGAAGCAGACTGGTGATGTCATTAAGGCTCTATTATGACACGTACAGCTTGGAAGCATAAATACTACAGCACGGCAGCCATTTATAGCCAGTCTCCATTGGAGATGGAAGTGGGCAGGAATGTACTGGCCTATCTTCCCAAGACGCCACAGCAGCCGGACAAATTGTATGTTCGACAGAATGGCTGTTTTATTCAGCCCATAAGGGTGACTACCCACTACAGTTTTTTTTTTTCACTGCGAAATTCGTAGCAGTTTTTTTTCTGCAGGGGTCTATGGGAATTGTAATGTTAAAATCGAAATCACGCAAATTCGCAATTTACCGCGAAATCGCGATTTTAACATTACAAGTCCCATAGACTCCTGCAGAAAAAAAAACGCTGCGAATTTCGCAGTGAAAAAAAACTGTAGTGGGTAGTCATCCTAAGGGGGAAACGGCGGCCTACAAAATCTGATTGGTCGCTGCTGCCACCATTTATGAAAAGGTCGGCTCAGTTCTTCCATGGATAAGAATAAGGTAGGTACATAGGCAGGCAGGTAGGTTCAGTTTTTGTAGGTTGAGGAATGCTTATGGGCAAGGCCTTATGTCTGAACGCTGGCGCATGAAATGGCAGAGAGGCCCGGCCCTGTGCATTCACTGATTATTGCCGTCAGCTGCTGTCTGCTTTCAAGCATGAATCAGGGGCTTCACACTTATCAACTGGCTTTGATTGTGGGTCACGCAGGTTGGTTGCAATGCCCTAGTATAAACGATACCTGGAACACAAGCCAGTCCTCAGGATGCATTCTAACTCAAGAGCACGATCACGTTGTGCCTGACCAATGTTTCCATCTTGGGTAATAGCACAGTCCTAAGCGATATGGAGTGGAGTTGGCATATGAGCTGGTCTGTGGTTTTGCTTCCAACAGTTTCCACCGCACGCAGATGCTCGGTGGATACAATGTTGCGCGCTGGGGAAAACCCCAGGAATAATCCACAGCAGGCAGGCAAGCAAAGTATAAATAAGGGGGGGATTGGTTAGCTGCCTGCAACTCTTGCTTGTACCCGAATAAGGTTTTGCCTGCAACGCGGCCTTGTACTGCTTGAGGCGACGTGACATTCATGCACAAGGCACAAGTGCTGGCAGGTTTCTGCGGGCACCCACAGTGCAGCGTTGCATTCTTGAAACCGTTGCTTGACCCTTTCCCTAAAATCAGGAAGATTCGCTTACACCTCTTATGGCTTATAATAGCCGTCTCCTGGGATAACAATAGCAATACTGAGAATAATGAAAATAAAACGCATCATAGGCTGAAGAAATTAAACGCTCGGCACGTCTTTTCTTCAGCCTTACATGACTATATATCTATATATGTATACATCCATATATTTGGGTAGAAATCCATAAAAATATATATCGATATATATGCATTTCTATATATTTATATAGATATTTATCTATACACAGAAACAGATAGATAGATAGATGGATAGATAGATAGATAGATAGATAGATAGATAGATAGATAGATAGATAGATAGATAGATTGATTGATTGATAGAAAGACTGTATGCAATAACCCTGGATGTCTGACAGTTGAAGCAGACTGGTGATGTCATTAAGGCTCTATTATGACACGTACAGCTTGGAAGCATAAATACTACAGCACGGCAGCCATTTATAGCCAGTCTCCATTGGAGATGGAAGTGGGCAGGAATGTACTGGCCTATCTTCCCAAGACGCCACAGCAGCCGGACAAATTGTATGTTCGACAGAATGGCTGTTTTATTCAGCCCATAAGGGTGACTACCCACTACAGTTTTTTTTTTTCACTGCGAAATTCGTAGCAGTTTTTTTTCTGCAGGGGTCTATGGGAATTGTAATGTTAAAATCGAAATCACGCAAATTCGCAATTTACCGCGAAATCGCAATTTTAACATTACAAGTCCCATAGACTCCTGCAGAAAAAAAAACGCTGCGAATTTCGCAGTGAAAAAAAACTGTAGTGGGTAGTCATCCTAAGGGGGAAACGGCGGCCTACAAAATCTGATTGGTCGCTGCTGCCACCATTTATGAAAAGGTCGGCTCAGTTCTTCCATGGATAAGAATAAGGTAGGTACATAGGCAGGCAGGTAGGTTCAGTTTTTGTAGGTTGAGGAATGCTTATGGGCAAGGCCTTATGTCTGAACGCTGGCGCATGAAATGGCAGAGAGGCCCGGCCCTGTGCATTCACTGATTATTGCCGTCAGCTGCTGTCTGCTTTCAAGCATGAATCAGGGGCTTCACACTTATCAACTGGCTTTGATTGTGGGTCACGCAGGTTGGTTGCAATGCCCTAGTATAAACGATACCTGGAACACAAGCCAGTCCTCAGGATGCATTCTAACTCAAGAGCACGATCACGTTGTGCCTGACCAATGTTTCCATCTTGGGTAATAGCACAGTCCTAAGCGATATGGAGTGGAGTTGGCATATGAGCTGGTCTGTGGTTTTGCTTCCAACAGTTTCCACCGCACGCAGATGCTCGGTGGATACAATGTTGCGCGCTGGGGAAAACCCCAGGAATAATCCACAGCAGGCAGGCAAGCAAAGTATAAATAAGGGGGGGATTGGTTAGCTGCCTGCAACTCTTGCTTGTACCCGAATAAGGTTTTGCCTGCAACGCGGCCTTGTACTGCTTGAGGCGACGTGACATTCATGCACAAGGCACAAGTGCTGGCAGGTTTCTGCGGGCACCCACAGTGCAGCGTTGCATTCTTGAAACCGTTGCTTGACCCTTTCCCTAAAATCAGGAAGATTCGCTTACACCTCTTATGGCTTATAATAGCCGTCTCCTGGGATAACAATAGCAATACTGAGAATAATGAAAATAAAACGCATCATAGGCTGAAGAAATTAAACGCTCGGCACGTCTTTTCTTCAGCCTTACATGACTATATATCTATATATGTATACATCCATATATTTGGGTAGAAATCCATAAAAATATATATCGATATATATGCATTTCTATATATTTATATAGATATTTATCTATACACAGAAACAGATAGATAGATAGATGGATAGATAGATAGATAGATAGATAGATAGATAGATAGATAGATAGATAGATTGATTGATAGAAAGACTGTATGCAATAACCCTGGATGTCTGACAGTTGAAGCAGACTGGTGATGTCATTAAGGCTCTATTATGACACGTACAGCTTGGAAGCATAAATACTACAGCACGGCAGCCATTTATAGCCAGTCTCCATTGGAGATGGAAGTGGGCAGGAATGTACTGGCCTATCTTCCCAAGACGCCACAGCAGCCGGACAAATTGTATGTTCGACAGAATGGCTGTTTTATTCAGCCCATAAGGGTGACTACCCACTACAGTTTTTTTTTTTCACTGCGAAATTCGTAGCAGTTTTTTTTCTGCAGGGGTCTATGGGAATTGTAATGTTAAAATCGAAATCACGCAAATTCGCAATTTACCGCGAAATCGCGATTTTAACATTACAAGTCCCATAGACTCCTGCAGAAAAAAAAACGCTGCGAATTTCGCAGTGAAAAAAAACTGTAGTGGGTAGTCATCCTAAGGGGGAAACGGCGGCCTACAAAATCTGATTGGTCGCTGCTGCCACCATTTATGAAAAGGTCGGCTCAGTTCTTCCATGGATAAGAATAAGGTAGGTACATAGGCAGGCAGGTAGGTTCAGTTTTTGTAGGTTGAGGAATGCTTATGGGCAAGGCCTTATGTCTGAACGCTGGCGCATGAAATGGCAGAGAGGCCCGGCCCTGTGCATTCACTGATTATTGCCGTCAGCTGCTGTCTGCTTTCAAGCATGAATCAGGGGCTTCACACTTATCAACTGGCTTTGATTGTGGGTCACGCAGGTTGGTTGCAATGCCCTAGTATAAACGATACCTGGAACACAAGCCAGTCCTCAGGATGCATTCTAACTCAAGAGCACGATCACGTTGTGCCTGACCAATGTTTCCATCTTGGGTAATAGCACAGTCCTAAGCGATATGGAGTGGAGTTGGCATATGAGCTGGTCTGTGGTTTTGCTTCCAACAGTTTCCACCGCACGCAGATGCTCGGTGGATACAATGTTGCGCGCTGGGGAAAACCCCAGGAATAATCCACAGCAGGCAGGCAAGCAAAGTATAAATAAGGGGGGGATTGGTTAGCTGCCTGCAACTCTTGCTTGTACCCGAATAAGGTTTTGCCTGCAACGCGGCCTTGTACTGCTTGAGGCGACGTGACATTCATGCACAAGGCACAAGTGCTGGCAGGTTTCTGCGGGCACCCACAGTGCAGCGTTGCATTCTTGAAACCGTTGCTTGACCCTTTCCCTAAAATCAGGAAGATTCGCTTACACCTCTTATGGCTTATAATAGCCGTCTCCTGGGATAACAATAGCAATACTGAGAATAATGAAAATAAAACGCATCATAGGCTGAAGAAATTAAACGCTCGGCACGTCTTTTCTTCAGCCTTACATGACTATATATCTATATATGTATACATCCATATATTTGGGTAGAAATCCATAAAAATATATATCGATATATATGCATTTCTATATATTTATATAGATATTTATCTATACACAGAAACAGATAGATAGATAGATGGATAGATAGATAGATAGATAGATAGATAGATAGATAGATAGATAGATAGATAGATAGATAGATAGATAGATAGATAGATAGATTGATTGATTGATAGAAAGACTGTATGCAATAACCCTGGATGTCTGACAGTTGAAGCAGACTGGTGATGTCATTAAGGCTCTATTATGACACGTACAGCTTGGAAGCATAAATACTACAGCACGGCAGCCATTTATAGCCAGTCTCCATTGGAGATGGAAGTGGGCAGGAATGTACTGGCCTATCTTCCCAAGACGCCACAGCAGCCGGACAAATTGTATGTTCGACAGAATGGCTGTTTTATTCAGCCCATAAGGGTGACTACCCACTACAGTTTTTTTTTTTCACTGCGAAATTCGTAGCAGTTTTTTTTCTGCAGGGGTCTATGGGAATTGTAATGTTAAAATCGAAATCACGCAAATTCGCAATTTACCGCGAAATCGCGATTTTAACATTACAAGTCCCATAGACTCCTGCAGAAAAAAAAACGCTGCGAATTTCGCAGTGAAAAAAAACTGTAGTGGGTAGTCATCCTAAGGGGGAAACGGCGGCCTACAAAATCTGATTGGTCGCTGCTGCCACCATTTATGAAAAGGTCGGCTCAGTTCTTCCATGGATAAGAATAAGGTAGGTACATAGGCAGGCAGGTAGGTTCAGTTTTTGTAGGTTGAGGAATGCTTATGGGCAAGGCCTTATGTCTGAACGCTGGCGCATGAAATGGCAGAGAGGCCCGGCCCTGTGCATTCACTGATTATTGCCGTCAGCTGCTGTCTGCTTTCAAGCATGAATCAGGGGCTTCACACTTATCAACTGGCTTTGATTGTGGGTCACGCAGGTTGGTTGCAATGCCCTAGTATAAACGATACCTGGAACACAAGCCAGTCCTCAGGATGCATTCTAACTCAAGAGCACGATCACGTTGTGCCTGACCAATGTTTCCATCTTGGGTAATAGCACAGTCCTAAGCGATATGGAGTGGAGTTGGCATATGAGCTGGTCTGTGGTTTTGCTTCCAACAGTTTCCACCGCACGCAGATGCTCGGTGGATACAATGTTGCGCGCTGGGGAAAACCCCAGGAATAATCCACAGCAGGCAGGCAAGCAAAGTATAAATAAGGGGGGGATTGGTTAGCTGCCTGCAACTCTTGCTTGTACCCGAATAAGGTTTTGCCTGCAACGCGGCCTTGTACTGCTTGAGGCGACGTGACATTCATGCACAAGGCACAAGTGCTGGCAGGTTTCTGCGGGCACCCACAGTGCAGCGTTGCATTCTTGAAACCGTTGCTTGACCCTTTCCCTAAAATCAGGAAGATTCGCTTACACCTCTTATGGCTTATAATAGCCGTCTCCTGGGATAACAATAGCAATACTGAGAATAATGAAAATAAAACGCATCATAGGCTGAAGAAATTAAACGCTCGGCACGTCTTTTCTTCAGCCTTACATGACTATATATCTATATATGTATACATCCATATATTTGGGTAGAAATCCATAAAAATATATATCGATATATATGCATTTCTATATATTTATATAGATATTTATCTATACACAGAAACAGATAGATAGATAGATGGATAGATAGATAGATAGATAGATAGATAGATAGATAGATAGATAGATAGATAGATAGATAGATAGATAGATAGATAGATTGATTGATAGAAAGACTGTATGCAATAACCCTGGATGTCTGACAGTTGAAGCAGACTGGTGATGTCATTAAGGCTCTATTATGACACGTACAGCTTGGAAGCATAAATACTACAGCACGGCAGCCATTTATAGCCAGTCTCCATTGGAGATGGAAGTGGGCAGGAATGTACTGGCCTATCTTCCCAAGACGCCACAGCAGCCGGACAAATTGTATGTTCGACAGAATGGCTGTTTTATTCAGCCCATAAGGGTGACTACCCACTACAGTTTTTTTTTTTCACTGCGAAATTCGTAGCAGTTTTTTTTCTGCAGGGGTCTATGGGAATTGTAATGTTAAAATCGAAATCACGCAAATTCGCAATTTACCGCGAAATCGCAATTTTAACATTACAAGTCCCATAGACTCCTGCAGAAAAAAAAACGCTGCGAATTTCGCAGTGAAAAAAAACTGTAGTGGGTAGTCATCCTAAGGGGGAAACGGCGGCCTACAAAATCTGATTGGTCGCTGCTGCCACCATTTATGAAAAGGTCGGCTCAGTTCTTCCATGGATAAGAATAAGGTAGGTACATAGGCAGGCAGGTAGGTTCAGTTTTTGTAGGTTGAGGAATGCTTATGGGCAAGGCCTTATGTCTGAACGCTGGCGCATGAAATGGCAGAGAGGCCCGGCCCTGTGCATTCACTGATTATTGCCGTCAGCTGCTGTCTGCTTTCAAGCATGAATCAGGGGCTTCACACTTATCAACTGGCTTTGATTGTGGGTCACGCAGGTTGGTTGCAATGCCCTAGTATAAACGATACCTGGAACACAAGCCAGTCCTCAGGATGCATTCTAACTCAAGAGCACGATCACGTTGTGCCTGACCAATGTTTCCATCTTGGGTAATAGCACAGTCCTAAGCGATATGGAGTGGAGTTGGCATATGAGCTGGTCTGTGGTTTTGCTTCCAACAGTTTCCACCGCACGCAGATGCTCGGTGGATACAATGTTGCGCGCTGGGGAAAACCCCAGGAATAATCCACAGCAGGCAGGCAAGCAAAGTATAAATAAGGGGGGGATTGGTTAGCTGCCTGCAACTCTTGCTTGTACCCGAATAAGGTTTTGCCTGCAACGCGGCCTTGTACTGCTTGAGGCGACGTGACATTCATGCACAAGGCACAAGTGCTGGCAGGTTTCTGCGGGCACCCACAGTGCAGCGTTGCATTCTTGAAACCGTTGCTTGACCCTTTCCCTAAAATCAGGAAGATTCGCTTACACCTCTTATGGCTTATAATAGCCGTCTCCTGGGATAACAATAGCAATACTGAGAATAATGAAAATAAAACGCATCATAGGCTGAAGAAATTAAACGCTCGGCACGTCTTTTCTTCAGCCTTACATGACTATATATCTATATATGTATACATCCATATATTTGGGTAGAAATCCATAAAAATATATATCGATATATATGCATTTCTATATATTTATATAGATATTTATCTATACACAGAAACAGATAGATAGATAGATGGATAGATAGATAGATAGATAGATAGATAGATAGATAGATAGATAGATTGATTGATAGAAAGACTGTATGCAATAACCCTGGATGTCTGACAGTTGAAGCAGACTGGTGATGTCATTAAGGCTCTATTATGACACGTACAGCTTGGAAGCATAAATACTACAGCACGGCAGCCATTTATAGCCAGTCTCCATTGGAGATGGAAGTGGGCAGGAATGTACTGGCCTATCTTCCCAAGACGCCACAGCAGCCGGACAAATTGTATGTTCGACAGAATGGCTGTTTTATTCAGCCCATAAGGGTGACTACCCACTACAGTTTTTTTTTTTCACTGCGAAATTCGTAGCAGTTTTTTTTCTGCAGGGGTCTATGGGAATTGTAATGTTAAAATCGAAATCACGCAAATTCGCAATTTACCGCGAAATCGCAATTTTAACATTACAAGTCCCATAGACTCCTGCAGAAAAAAAAACGCTGCGAATTTCGCAGTGAAAAAAAACTGTAGTGGGTAGTCATCCTAAGGGGGAAACGGCGGCCTACAAAATCTGATTGGTCGCTGCTGCCACCATTTATGAAAAGGTCGGCTCAGTTCTTCCATGGATAAGAATAAGGTAGGTACATAGGCAGGCAGGTAGGTTCAGTTTTTGTAGGTTGAGGAATGCTTATGGGCAAGGCCTTATGTCTGAACGCTGGCGCATGAAATGGCAGAGAGGCCCGGCCCTGTGCATTCACTGATTATTGCCGTCAGCTGCTGTCTGCTTTCAAGCATGAATCAGGGGCTTCACACTTATCAACTGGCTTTGATTGTGGGTCACGCAGGTTGGTTGCAATGCCCTAGTATAAACGATACCTGGAACACAAGCCAGTCCTCAGGATGCATTCTAACTCAAGAGCACGATCACGTTGTGCCTGACCAATGTTTCCATCTTGGGTAATAGCACAGTCCTAAGCGATATGGAGTGGAGTTGGCATATGAGCTGGTCTGTGGTTTTGCTTCCAACAGTTTCCACCGCACGCAGATGCTCGGTGGATACAATGTTGCGCGCTGGGGAAAACCCCAGGAATAATCCACAGCAGGCAGGCAAGCAAAGTATAAATAAGGGGGGGATTGGTTAGCTGCCTGCAACTCTTGCTTGTACCCGAATAAGGTTTTGCCTGCAACGCGGCCTTGTACTGCTTGAGGCGACGTGACATTCATGCACAAGGCACAAGTGCTGGCAGGTTTCTGCGGGCACCCACAGTGCAGCGTTGCATTCTTGAAACCGTTGCTTGACCCTTTCCCTAAAATCAGGAAGATTCGCTTACACCTCTTATGGCTTATAATAGCCGTCTCCTGGGATAACAATAGCAATACTGAGAATAATGAAAATAAAACGCATCATAGGCTGAAGAAATTAAACGCTCGGCACGTCTTTTCTTCAGCCTTACATGACTATATATCTATATATGTATACATCCATATATTTGGGTAGAAATCCATAAAAATATATATCGATATATATGCATTTCTATATATTTATATAGATATTTATCTATACACAGAAACAGATAGATAGATAGATGGATAGATAGATAGATAGATAGATAGATAGATAGATAGATAGAAAGACTGTATGCAATAACCCTGGATGTCTGACAGTTGAAGCAGACTGGTGATGTCATTAAGGCTCTATTATGACACGTACAGCTTGGAAGCATAAATACTACAGCACGGCAGCCATTTATAGCCAGTCTCCATTGGAGATGGAAGTGGGCAGGAATGTACTGGCCTATCTTCCCAAGACGCCACAGCAGCCGGACAAATTGTATGTTCGACAGAATGGCTGTTTTATTCAGCCCATAAGGGTGACTACCCACTACAGTTTTTTTTTTTCACTGCGAAATTCGTAGCAGTTTTTTTTCTGCAGGGGTCTATGGGAATTGTAATGTTAAAATCGAAATCACGCAAATTCGCAATTTACCGCGAAATCGCAATTTTAACATTACAAGTCCCATAGACTCCTGCAGAAAAAAAAACGCTGCGAATTTCGCAGTGAAAAAAAACTGTAGTGGGTAGTCATCCTAAGGGGGAAACGGCGGCCTACAAAATCTGATTGGTCGCTGCTGCCACCATTTATGAAAAGGTCGGCTCAGTTCTTCCATGGATAAGAATAAGGTAGGTACATAGGCAGGCAGGTAGGTTCAGTTTTTGTAGGTTGAGGAATGCTTATGGGCAAGGCCTTATGTCTGAACGCTGGCGCATGAAATGGCAGAGAGGCCCGGCCCTGTGCATTCACTGATTATTGCCGTCAGCTGCTGTCTGCTTTCAAGCATGAATCAGGGGCTTCACACTTATCAACTGGCTTTGATTGTGGGTCACGCAGGTTGGTTGCAATGCCCTAGTATAAACGATACCTGGAACACAAGCCAGTCCTCAGGATGCATTCTAACTCAAGAGCACGATCACGTTGTGCCTGACCAATGTTTCCATCTTGGGTAATAGCACAGTCCTAAGCGATATGGAGTGGAGTTGGCATATGAGCTGGTCTGTGGTTTTGCTTCCAACAGTTTCCACCGCACGCAGATGCTCGGTGGATACAATGTTGCGCGCTGGGGAAAACCCCAGGAATAATCCACAGCAGGCAGGCAAGCAAAGTATAAATAAGGGGGGGATTGGTTAGCTGCCTGCAACTCTTGCTTGTACCCGAATAAGGTTTTGCCTGCAACGCGGCCTTGTACTGCTTGAGGCGACGTGACATTCATGCACAAGGCACAAGTGCTGGCAGGTTTCTGCGGGCACCCACAGTGCAGCGTTGCATTCTTGAAACCGTTGCTTGACCCTTTCCCTAAAATCAGGAAGATTCGCTTACACCTCTTATGGCTTATAATAGCCGTCTCCTGGGATAACAATAGCAATACTGAGAATAATGAAAATAAAACGCATCATAGGCTGAAGAAATTAAACGCTCGGCACGTCTTTTCTTCAGCCTTACATGACTATATATCTATATATGTATACATCCATATATTTGGGTAGAAATCCATAAAAATATATATCGATATATATGCATTTCTATATATTTATATAGATATTTATCTATACACAGAAACAGATAGATAGATAGATGGATGGATAGATAGATAGATAGATAGATAGATTGATAGAAAGACTGTATGCAATAACCATGGATGTCTGACAGTTGAAGCAGACTGGTGATGTCATTAAGGCTCTATTATGACACGTACAGCTTGGAAGCATAAATACTACAGCACGGCAGCCATTTATAGCCAGTCTCCATTGGAGATGGAAGTGGGCAGGAATGTACTGGCCTATCTTCCCAAGACGCCACAGCAGCCGGACAAATTGTATGTTCGACAGAATGGCTGTTTTATTCAGCCCATAAGGGTGACTACCCACTACAGTTTTTTTTTTTCACTGCGAAATTCGTAGCAGTTTTTTTTCTGCAGGGGTCTATGGGAATTGTAATGTTAAAATCGAAATCACGCAAATTCGCAATTTACCGCGAAATCGCAATTTTAACATTACAAGTCCCATAGACTCCTGCAGAAAAAAAAACGCTGCGAATTTCGCAGTGAAAAAAAACTGTAGTGGGTAGTCATCCTAAGGGGGAAACGGCGGCCTACAAAATCTGATTGGTCGCTGCTGCCACCATTTATGAAAAGGTCGGCTCAGTTCTTCCATGGATAAGAATAAGGTAGGTACATAGGCAGGCAGGTAGGTTCAGTTTTTGTAGGTTGAGGAATGCTTATGGGCAAGGCCTTATGTCTGAACGCTGGCGCATGAAATGGCAGAGAGGCCCGGCCCTGTGCATTCACTGATTATTGCCGTCAGCTGCTGTCTGCTTTCAAGCATGAATCAGGGGCTTCACACTTATCAACTGGCTTTGATTGTGGGTCACGCAGGTTGGTTGCAATGCCCTAGTATAAACGATACCTGGAACACAAGCCAGTCCTCAGGATGCATTCTAACTCAAGAGCACGATCACGTTGTGCCTGACCAATGTTTCCATCTTGGGTAATAGCACAGTCCTAAGCGATATGGAGTGGAGTTGGCATATGAGCTGGTCTGTGGTTTTGCTTCCAACAGTTTCCACCGCACGCAGATGCTCGGTGGATACAATGTTGCGCGCTGGGGAAAACCCCAGGAATAATCCACAGCAGGCAGGCAAGCAAAGTATAAATAAGGGGGGGATTGGTTAGCTGCCTGCAACTCTTGCTTGTACCCGAATAAGGTTTTGCCTGCAACGCGGCCTTGTACTGCTTGAGGCGACGTGACATTCATGCACAAGGCACAAGTGCTGGCAGGTTTCTGCGGGCACCCACAGTGCAGCGTTGCATTCTTGAAACCGTTGCTTGACCCTTTCCCTAAAATCAGGAAGATTCGCTTACACCTCTTATGGCTTATAATAGCCGTCTCCTGGGATAACAATAGCAATACTGAGAATAATGAAAATAAAACGCATCATAGGCTGAAGAAATTAAACGCTCGGCACGTCTTTTCTTCAGCCTTACATGACTATATATCTATATATGTATACATCCATATATTTGGGTAGAAATCCATAAAAATATATATCGATATATATGCATTTCTATATATTTATATAGATATTTATCTATACACAGAAACAGATAGATGGATAGATAGATAGATAGATAGATAGATAGATAGATAGATAGATAGATAGATAGATAGATAGATTGATTGATAGAAAGACTGTATGCAATAACCCTGGATGTCTGACAGTTGAAGCAGACTGGTGATGTCATTAAGGCTCTATTATGACACGTACAGCTTGGAAGCATAAATACTACAGCACGGCAGCCATTTATAGCCAGTCTCCATTGGAGATGGAAGTGGGCAGGAATGTACTGGCCTATCTTCCCAAGACGCCACAGCAGCCGGACAAATTGTATGTTCGACAGAATGGCTGTTTTATTCAGCCCATAAGGGTGACTACCCACTACAGTTTTTTTTTTTCACTGCGAAATTCGTAGCATTTTTTTTTCTGCAGGGGTCTATGGGAATTGTAATGTTAAAATCGAAATCACGCAAATTCGCAATTTACCGCGAAATCGCAATTTTAACATTACAAGTCCCATAGACTCCTGCAGAAAAAAAAACGCTGCGAATTTCGCAGTGAAAAAAAACTGTAGTGGGTAGTCATCCTAAGGGGGAAACGGCGGCCTACAAAATCTGATTGGTCGCTGCTGCCACCATTTATGAAAAGGTCGGCTCAGTTCTTCCATGGATAAGAATAAGGTAGGTACATAGGCAGGCAGGTAGGTTCAGTTTTTGTAGGTTGAGGAATGCTTATGGGCAAGGCCTTATGTCTGAACGCTGGCGCATGAAATGGCAGAGAGGCCCGGCCCTGTGCATTCACTGATTATTGCCGTCAGCTGCTGTCTGCTTTCAAGCATGAATCAGGGGCTTCACACTTATCAACTGGCTTTGATTGTGGGTCACGCAGGTTGGTTGCAATGCCCTAGTATAAACGATACCTGGAACACAAGCCAGTCCTCAGGATGCATTCTAACTCAAGAGCACGATCACGTTGTGCCTGACCAATGTTTCCATCTTGGGTAATAGCACAGTCCTAAGCGATATGGAGTGGAGTTGGCATATGAGCTGGTCTGTGGTTTTGCTTCCAACAGTTTCCACCGCACGCAGATGCTCGGTGGATACAATGTTGCGCGCTGGGGAAAACCCCAGGAATAATCCACAGCAGGCAGGCAAGCAAAGTATAAATAAGGGGGGGATTGGTTAGCTGCCTGCAACTCTTGCTTGTACCCGAATAAGGTTTTGCCTGCAACGCGGCCTTGTACTGCTTGAGGCGACGTGACATTCATGCACAAGGCACAAGTGCTGGCAGGTTTCTGCGGGCACCCACAGTGCAGCGTTGCATTCTTGAAACCGTTGCTTGACCCTTTCCCTAAAATCAGGAAGATTCGCTTACACCTCTTATGGCTTATAATAGCCGTCTCCTGGGATAACAATAGCAATACTGAGAATAATGAAAATAAAACGCATCATAGGCTGAAGAAATTAAACGCTCGGCACGTCTTTTCTTCAGCCTTACATGACTATATATCTATATATGTATACATCCATATATTTGGGTAGAAATCCATAAAAATATATATCGATATATATGCATTTCTATATATTTATATAGATATTTATCTATACACAGAAACAGATAGATAGATAGATGGATAGATAGATAGATAGATAGATAGATAGATAGATAGATAGATAGATAGATAGATAGATTGATTGATAGAAAGACTGTATGCAATAACCCTGGATGTCTGACAGTTGAAGCAGACTGGTGATGTCATTAAGGCTCTATTATGACACGTACAGCTTGGAAGCATAAATACTACAGCACGGCAGCCATTTATAGCCAGTCTCCATTGGAGATGGAAGTGGGCAGGAATGTACTGGCCTATCTTCCCAAGACGCCACAGCAGCCGGACAAATTGTATGTTCGACAGAATGGCTGTTTTATTCAGCCCATAAGGGTGACTACCCACTACAGTTTTTTTTTTTCACTGCGAAATTCGTAGCAGTTTTTTTTCTGCAGGGGTCTATGGGAATTGTAATGTTAAAATCGAAATCACGCAAATTCGCAATTTACCGCGAAATCGCAATTTTAACATTACAAGTCCCATAGACTCCTGCAGAAAAAAAAAACGCTGCGAATTTCGCAGTGAAAAAAAACTGTAGTGGGTAGTCATCCTAAGGGGGAAACGGCGGCCTACAAAATCTGATTGGTCGCTGCTGCCACCATTTATGAAAAGGTCGGCTCAGTTCTTCCATGGATAAGAATAAGGTAGGTACATAGGCAGGCAGGTAGGTTCAGTTTTTGTAGGTTGAGGAATGCTTATGGGCAAGGCCTTATGTCTGAACGCTGGCGCATGAAATGGCAGAGAGGCCCGGCCCTGTGCATTCACTGATTATTGCCGTCAGCTGCTGTCTGCTTTCAAGCATGAATCAGGGGCTTCACACTTATCAACTGGCTTTGATTGTGGGTCACGCAGGTTGGTTGCAATGCCCTAGTATAAACGATACCTGGAACACAAGCCAGTCCTCAGGATGCATTCTAACTCAAGAGCACGATCACGTTGTGCCTGACCAATGTTTCCATCTTGGGTAATAGCACAGTCCTAAGCGATATGGAGTGGAGTTGGCATATGAGCTGGTCTGTGGTTTTGCTTCCAACAGTTTCTACCGCACGCAGATGCTCGGTGGATACAATGTTGCGCGCTGGGGAAAACCCCAGGAATAATCCACAGCAGGCAGGCAAGCAAAGTATAAATAAGGGGGGGATTGGTTAGCTGCCTGCAACTCTTGCTTGTACCCGAATAAGGTTTTGCCTGCAACGCGGCCTTGTACTGCTTGAGGCGACGTGACATTCATGCACAAGGCACAAGTGCTGGCAGGTTTCTGCGGGCACCCACAGTGCAGCGTTGCATTCTTGAAACCGTTGCTTGACCCTTTCCCTAAAATCAGGAAGATTCGCTTACACCTCTTATGGCTTATAATAGCCGTCTCCTGGGATAACAATAGCAATACTGAGAATAATGAAAATAAAACGCATCATAGGCTGAAGAAATTAAACGCTCGGCACGTCTTTTCTTCAGCCTTACATGACTATATATCTATATATGTATACATCCATATATTTGGGTAGAAATCCATAAAAATATATATCGATATATATGCATTTCTATATATTTATATAGATATTTATCTATACACAGAAACAGATAGATAGATAGATGGATAGATAGATAGATAGATAGATAGATAGATAGATAGATAGATAGATAGATAGATAGATAGATAGAAAGACTGTATGCAATAACCCTGGATGTCTGACAGTTGAAGCAGACTGGTGATGTCATTAAGGCTCTATTATGACACGTACAGCTTGGAAGCATAAATACTACAGCACGGCAGCCATTTATAGCCAGTCTCCATTGGAGATGGAAGTGGGCAGGAATGTACTGGCCTATCTTCCCAAGACGCCACAGCAGCCGGACAAATTGTATGTTCGACAGAATGGCTGTTTTATTCAGCCCATAAGGGTGACTACCCACTACAGTTTTTTTTTTTCACTGCGAAATTCGTAGCAGTTTTTTTTCTGCAGGGGTCTATGGGAATTGTAATGTTAAAATCGAAATCACGCAAATTCGCAATTTACCGCGAAATCGCGATTTTAACATTACAAGTCCCATAGACTCCTGCAGAAAAAAAAACGCTGCGAATTTCGCAGTGAAAAAAAACTGTTGGGGGTAGTCATCCTAAGGGGGAAACGGCGGCCTACAAAATCTGATTGGTCGCTGCTGCCACCATTTATGAAAAGGTCGGCTCAGTTCTTCCATGGATAAGAATAAGGTAGGTACATAGGCAGGCAGGTAGGTTCAGTTTTTGTAGGTTGAGGAATGCTTATGGGCAAGGCCTTATGTCTGAACGCTGGCGCATGAAATGGCAGAGAGGCCCGGCCCTGTGCATTCACTGATTATTGCCGTCAGCTGCTGTCTGCTTTCAAGCATGAATCAGAGGCTTCACACTTATCAACTGGCTTTGATTGTGGGTCACGCAGGTTGGTTGCAATGCCCTAGTATAAACGATACCTGGAACACAAGCCAGTCCTCAGGATGCATTCTAACTCAAGAGCACGATCACGTTGTGCCTGACCAATGTTTCCATCTTGGGTAATAGCACAGTCCTAAGCGATATGGAGTGGAGTTGGCATATGAGCTGGTCTGTGGTTTTGCTTCCAACAGTTTCTACCGCACGCAGATGCTCGGTGGATACAATGTTGCGCGCTGGGGAAAACCCCAGGAATAATCCACAGCAGGCAGGCAAGCAAAGTATAAATAAGGGGGGGATTGGTTAGCTGCCTGCAACTCTTGCTTGTACCCGAATAAGGTTTTGCCTGCAACGCGGCCTTGTACTGCTTGAGGCGACGTGACATTCATGCACAAGGCACAAGTGCTGGCAGGTTTCTGCGGGCACCCACAGTGCAGCGTTGCATTCTTGAAACCGTTGCTTGACCCTTTCCCTAAAATCAGGAAGATTCGCTTACACCTCTTATGGCTTATAATAGCCGTCTCCTGGGATAACAATAGCAATACTGAGAATAATGAAAATAAAACGCATCATAGGCTGAAGAAATTAAACGCTCGGCACGTCTTTTCTTCAGCCTTACATGACTATATATCTATATATGTATACATCCATATATTTGGGTAGAAATCCATAAAAATATATATCGATATATATGCATTTCTATATATTTATATAGATATTTATCTATACACAGAAACAGATAGATAGATAGATGGATGGATAGATAGATAGATAGATAGATAGATAGATAGATAGATAGATAGATAGATTGATAGAAAGACTGTATGCAATAACCATGGATGTCTGACAGTTGAAGCAGACTGGTGATGTCATTAAGGCTCTATTATGACACGTACAGCTTGGAAGCATAAATACTACAGCACGGCAGCCATTTATAGCCAGTCTCCATTGGAGATGGAAGTGGGCAGGAATGTACTGGCCTATCTTCCCAAGACGCCACAGCAGCCGGACAAATTGTATGTTCGACAGAATGGCTGTTTTATTCAGCCCATAAGGGTGACTACCCACTACAGTTTTTTTTTTTCACTGCGAAATTCGTAGCAGTTTTTTTTCTGCAGGGGTCTATGGGAATTGTAATGTTAAAATCGAAATCACGCAAATTCGCAATTTACCGCGAAATCGCAATTTTAACATTACAAGTCCCATAGACTCCTGCAGAAAAAAAAACGCTGCGAATTTCGCAGTGAAAAAAAACTGTAGTGGGTAGTCATCCTAAGGGGGAAACGGCGGCCTACAAAATCTGATTGGTCGCTGCTGCCACCATTTATGAAAAGGTCGGCTCAGTTCTTCCATGGATAAGAATAAGGTAGGTACATAGGCAGGCAGGTAGGTTCAGTTTTTGTAGGTTGAGGAATGCTTATGGGCAAGGCCTTATGTCTGAACGCTGGCGCATGAAATGGCAGAGAGGCCCGGCCCTGTGCATTCACTGATTATTGCCGTCAGCTGCTGTCTGCTTTCAAGCATGAATCAGGGGCTTCACACTTATCAACTGGCTTTGATTGTGGGTCACGCAGGTTGGTTGCAATGCCCTAGTATAAACGATACCTGGAACACAAGCCAGTCCTCAGGATGCATTCTAACTCAAGAGCACGATCACGTTGTGCCTGACCAATGTTTCCATCTTGGGTAATAGCACAGTCCTAAGCGATATGGAGTGGAGTTGGCATATGAGCTGGTCTGTGGTTTTGCTTCCAACAGTTTCCACCGCACGCAGATGCTCGGTGGATACAATGTTGCGCGCTGGGGAAAACCCCAGGAATAATCCACAGCAGGCAGGCAAGCAAAGTATAAATAAGGGGGGGATTGGTTAGCTGCCTGCAACTCTTGCTTGTACCCGAATAAGGTTTTGCCTGCAACGCGGCCTTGTACTGCTTGAGGCGACGTGACATTCATGCACAAGGCACAAGTGCTGGCAGGTTTCTGCGGGCACCCACAGTGCAGCGTTGCATTCTTGAAACCGTTGCTTGACCCTTTCCCTAAAATCAGGAAGATTCGCTTACACCTCTTATGGCTTATAATAGCCGTCTCCTGGGATAACAATAGCAATACTGAGAATAATGAAAATAAAACGCATCATAGGCTGAAGAAATTAAACGCTCGGCACGTCTTTTCTTCAGCCTTACATGACTATATATCTATATATGTATACATCCATATATTTGGGTAGAAATCCATAAAAATATATATCGATATATATGCATTTCTATATATTTATATAGATATTTATCTATACACAGAAACAGATAGATAGATAGATGGATAGATAGATAGATAGATAGATAGATAGATAGATAGATAGATAGATAGATAGATAGATAGATAGATAGAAAGACTGTATGCAATAACCCTGGATGTCTGACAGTTGAAGCAGACTGGTGATGTCATTAAGGCTCTATTATGACACGTACAGCTTGGAAGCATAAATACTACAGCACGGCAGCCATTTATAGCCAGTCTCCATTGGAGATGGAAGTGGGCAGGAATGTACTGGCCTATCTTCCCAAGACGCCACAGCAGCCGGACAAATTGTATGTTCGACAGAATGGCTGTTTTATTCAGCCCATAAGGGTGACTACCCACTACAGTTTTTTTTTTTCACTGCGAAATTCGTAGCAGTTTTTTTTCTGCAGGGGTCTATGGGAATTGTAATGTTAAAATCGAAATCACGCAAATTCGCAATTTACCGCGAAATCGCGATTTTAACATTACAAGTCCCATAGACTCCTGCAGAAAAAAAAACGCTGCGAATTTCGCAGTGAAAAAAAACTGTTGGGGGTAGTCATCCTAAGGGGGAAACGGCGGCCTACAAAATCTGATTGGTCGCTGCTGCCACCATTTATGAAAAGGTCGGCTCAGTTCTTCCATGGATAAGAATAAGGTAGGTACATAGGCAGGCAGGTAGGTTCAGTTTTTGTAGGTTGAGGAATGCTTATGGGCAAGGCCTTATGTCTGAACGCTGGCGCATGAAATGGCAGAGAGGCCCGGCCCTGTGCATTCACTGATTATTGCCGTCAGCTGCTGTCTGCTTTCAAGCATGAATCAGAGGCTTCACACTTATCAACTGGCTTTGATTGTGGGTCACGCAGGTTGGTTGCAATGCCCTAGTATAAACGATACCTGGAACACAAGCCAGTCCTCAGGATGCATTCTAACTCAAGAGCACGATCACGTTGTGCCTGACCAATGTTTCCATCTTGGGTAATAGCACAGTCCTAAGCGATATGGAGTGGAGTTGGCATATGAGCTGGTCTGTGGTTTTGCTTCCAACAGTTTCTACCGCACGCAGATGCTCGGTGGATACAATGTTGCGCGCTGGGGAAAACCCCAGGAATAATCCACAGCAGGCAGGCAAGCAAAGTATAAATAAGGGGGGGATTGGTTAGCTGCCTGCAACTCTTGCTTGTACCCGAATAAGGTTTTGCCTGCAACGCGGCCTTGTACTGCTTGAGGCGACGTGACATTCATGCACAAGGCACAAGTGCTGGCAGGTTTCTGCGGGCACCCACAGTGCAGCGTTGCATTCTTGAAACCGTTGCTTGACCCTTTCCCTAAAATCAGGAAGATTCGCTTACACCTCTTATGGCTTATAATAGCCGTCTCCTGGGATAACAATAGCAATACTGAGAATAATGAAAATAAAACGCATCATAGGCTGAAGAAATTAAACGCTCGGCACGTCTTTTCTTCAGCCTTACATGACTATATATCTATATATGTATACATCCATATATTTGGGTAGAAATCCATAAAAATATATATCGATATATATGCATTTCTATATATTTATATAGATATTTATCTATACACAGAAACAGATAGATAGATAGATGGATGGATAGATAGATAGATAGATAGATAGATAGATAGATAGATAGATAGATAGATTGATAGAAAGACTGTATGCAATAACCATGGATGTCTGACAGTTGAAGCAGACTGGTGATGTCATTAAGGCTCTATTATGACACGTACAGCTTGGAAGCATAAATACTACAGCACGGCAGCCATTTATAGCCAGTCTCCATTGGAGATGGAAGTGGGCAGGAATGTACTGGCCTATCTTCCCAAGACGCCACAGCAGCCGGACAAATTGTATGTTCGACAGAATGGCTGTTTTATTCAGCCCATAAGGGTGACTACCCACTACAGTTTTTTTTTTTCACTGCGAAATTCGTAGCAGTTTTTTTTCTGCAGGGGTCTATGGGAATTGTAATGTTAAAATCGAAATCACGCAAATTCGCAATTTACCGCGAAATCGCAATTTTAACATTACAAGTCCCATAGACTCCTGCAGAAAAAAAAACGCTGCGAATTTCGCAGTGAAAAAAAACTGTAGTGGGTAGTCATCCTAAGGGGGAAACGGCGGCCTACAAAATCTGATTGGTCGCTGCTGCCACCATTTATGAAAAGGTCGGCTCAGTTCTTCCATGGATAAGAATAAGGTAGGTACATAGGCAGGCAGGTAGGTTCAGTTTTTGTAGGTTGAGGAATGCTTATGGGCAAGGCCTTATGTCTGAACGCTGGCGCATGAAATGGCAGAGAGGCCCGGCCCTGTGCATTCACTGATTATTGCCGTCAGCTGCTGTCTGCTTTCAAGCATGAATCAGGGGCTTCACACTTATCAACTGGCTTTGATTGTGGGTCACGCAGGTTGGTTGCAATGCCCTAGTATAAACGATACCTGGAACACAAGCCAGTCCTCAGGATGCATTCTAACTCAAGAGCACGATCACGTTGTGCCTGACCAATGTTTCCATCTTGGGTAATAGCACAGTCCTAAGCGATATGGAGTGGAGTTGGCATATGAGCTGGTCTGTGGTTTTGCTTCCAACAGTTTCCACCGCACGCAGATGCTCGGTGGATACAATGTTGCGCGCTGGGGAAAACCCCAGGAATAATCCACAGCAGGCAGGCAAGCAAAGTATAAATAAGGGGGGGATTGGTTAGCTGCCTGCAACTCTTGCTTGTACCCGAATAAGGTTTTGCCTGCAACGCGGCCTTGTACTGCTTGAGGCGACGTGACATTCATGCACAAGGCACAAGTGCTGGCAGGTTTCTGCGGGCACCCACAGTGCAGCGTTGCATTCTTGAAACCGTTGCTTGACCCTTTCCCTAAAATCAGGAAGATTCGCTTACACCTCTTATGGCTTATAATAGCCGTCTCCTGGGATAACAATAGCAATACTGAGAATAATGAAAATAAAACGCATCATAGGCTGAAGAAATTAAACGCTCGGCACGTCTTTTCTTCAGCCTTACATGACTATATATCTATATATGTATACATCCATATATTTGGGTAGAAATCCATAAAAATATATATCGATATATATGCATTTCTATATATTTATATAGATATTTATCTATACACAGAAACAGATAGATGGATAGATAGATAGATAGATAGATAGATAGATAGATAGATAGATAGATAGATAGATAGATAGATAGATAGATAGATTGATTGATAGAAAGACTGTATGCAATAACCCTGGATGTCTGACAGTTGAAGCAGACTGGTGATGTCATTAAGGCTCTATTATGACACGTACAGCTTGGAAGCATAAATACTACAGCACGGCAGCCATTTATAGCCAGTCTCCATTGGAGATGGAAGTGGGCAGGAATGTACTGGCCTATCTTCCCAAGACGCCACAGCAGCCGGACAAATTGTATGTTCGACAGAATGGCTGTTTTATTCAGCCCATAAGGGTGACTACCCACTACAGTTTTTTTTTTTCACTGCGAAATTCGTAGCAGTTTTTTTTCTGCAGGGGTCTATGGGAATTGTAATGTTAAAATCGAAATCACGCAAATTCGCAATTTACCGCGAAATCGCAATTTTAACATTACAAGTCCCATAGACTCCTGCAGAAAAAAAAACGCTGCGAATTTCGCAGTGAAAAAAAACTGTAGTGGGTAGTCATCCTAAGGGGGAAACGGCGGCCTACAAAATCTGATTGGTCGCTGCTGCCACCATTTATGAAAAGGTCGGCTCAGTTCTTCCATGGATAAGAATAAGGTAGGTACATAGGCAGGCAGGTAGGTTCAGTTTTTGTAGGTTGAGGAATGCTTATGGGCAAGGCCTTATGTCTGAACGCTGGCGCATGAAATGGCAGAGAGGCCCGGCCCTGTGCATTCACTGATTATTGCCGTCAGCTGCTGTCTGCTTTCAAGCATGAATCAGGGGCTTCACACTTATCAACTGGCTTTGATTGTGGGTCACGCAGGTTGGTTGCAATGCCCTAGTATAAACGATACCTGGAACACAAGCCAGTCCTCAGGATGCATTCTAACTCAAGAGCACGATCACGTTGTGCCTGACCAATGTTTCCATCTTGGGTAATAGCACAGTCCTAAGCGATATGGAGTGGAGTTGGCATATGAGCTGGTCTGTGGTTTTGCTTCCAACAGTTTCCACCGCACGCAGATGCTCGGTGGATACAATGTTGCGCGCTGGGGAAAACCCCAGGAATAATCCACAGCAGGCAGGCAAGCAAAGTATAAATAAGGGGGGGATTGGTTAGCTGCCTGCAACTCTTGCTTGTACCCGAATAAGGTTTTGCCTGCAACGCGGCCTTGTACTGCTTGAGGCGACGTGACATTCATGCACAAGGCACAAGTGCTGGCAGGTTTCTGCGGGCACCCACAGTGCAGCGTTGCATTCTTGAAACCGTTGCTTGACCCTTTCCCTAAAATCAGGAAGATTCGCTTACACCTCTTATGGCTTATAATAGCCGTCTCCTGGGATAACAATAGCAATACTGAGAATAATGAAAATAAAACGCATCATAGGCTGAAGAAATTAAACGCTCGGCACGTCTTTTCTTCAGCCTTACATGACTATATATCTATATATGTATACATCCATATATTTGGGTAGAAATCCATAAAAATATATATCGATATATATGCATTTCTATATATTTATATAGATATTTATCTATACACAGAAACAGATAGATAGATAGATGGATAGATAGATAGATAGATAGATAGATAGATAGATAGATAGATAGATAGATAGATAGATAGATAGATAGATAGATAGATAGATAGATTGATTGATAGAAAGACTGTATGCAATAACCCTGGATGTCTGACAGTTGAAGCAGACTGGTGATGTCATTAAGGCTCTATTATGACACGTACAGCTTGGAAGCATAAATACTACAGCACGGCAGCCATTTATAGCCAGTCTCCATTGGAGATGGAAGTGGGCAGGAATGTACTGGCCTATCTTCCCAAGACGCCACAGCAGCCGGACAAATTGTATGTTCGACAGAATGGCTGTTTTATTCAGCCCATAAGGGTGACTACCCACTACAGTTTTTTTTTTTCACTGCGAAATTCGTAGCAGTTTTTTTTCTGCAGGGGTCTATGGGAATTGTAATGTTAAAATCGAAATCACGCAAATTCGCAATTTACCGCGAAATCGCAATTTTAACATTACAAGTCCCATAGACTCCTGCAGAAAAAAAAACGCTGCGAATTTCGCAGTGAAAAAAAACTGTAGTGGGTAGTCATCCTAAGGGGGAAACGGCGGCCTACAAAATCTGATTGGTCGCTGCTGCCACCATTTATGAAAAGGTCGGCTCAGTTCTTCCATGGATAAGAATAAGGTAGGTACATAGGCAGGCAGGTAGGTTCAGTTTTTGTAGGTTGAGGAATGCTTATGGGCAAGGCCTTATGTCTGAACGCTGGCGCATGAAATGGCAGAGAGGCCCGGCCCTGTGCATTCACTGATTATTGCCGTCAGCTGCTGTCTGCTTTCAAGCATGAATCAGGGGCTTCACACTTATCAACTGGCTTTGATTGTGGGTCACGCAGGTTGGTTGCAATGCCCTAGTATAAACGATACCTGGAACACAAGCCAGTCCTCAGGATGCATTCTAACTCAAGAGCACGATCACGTTGTGCCTGACCAATGTTTCCATCTTGGGTAATAGCACAGTCCTAAGCGATATGGAGTGGAGTTGGCATATGAGCTGGTCTGTGGTTTTGCTTCCAACAGTTTCTACCGCACGCAGATGCTCGGTGGATACAATGTTGCGCGCTGGGGAAAACCCCAGGAATAATCCACAGCAGGCAGGCAAGCAAAGTATAAATAAGGGGGGGATTGGTTAGCTGCCTGCAACTCTTGCTTGTACCCGAATAAGGTTTTGCCTGCAACGCGGCCTTGTACTGCTTGAGGCGACGTGACATTCATGCACAAGGCACAAGTGCTGGCAGGTTTCTGCGGGCACCCACAGTGCAGCGTTGCATTCTTGAAACCGTTGCTTGACCCTTTCCCTAAAATCAGGAAGATTCGCTTACACCTCTTATGGCTTATAATAGCCGTCTCCTGGGATAACAATAGCAATACTGAGAATAATGAAAATAAAACGCATCATAGGCTGAAGAAATTAAACGCTCGGCACGTCTTTTCTTCAGCCTTACATGACTATATATCTATATATGTATACATCCATATATTTGGGTAGAAATCCATAAAAATATATATCGATATATATGCATTTCTATATATTTATATAGATATTTATCTATACACAGAAACAGATAGATAGATAGATGGATAGATAGATAGATAGATAGATAGATAGATAGATAGATAGATAGATAGATAGATAGATAGATTGATTGATAGAAAGACTGTATGCAATAACCCTGGATGTCTGACAGTTGAAGCAGACTGGTGATGTCATTAAGGCTCTATTATGACACGTACAGCTTGGAAGCATAAATACTACAGCACGGCAGCCATTTATAGCCAGTCTCCATTGGAGATGGAAGTGGGCAGGAATGTACTGGCCTATCTTCCCAAGACGCCACAGCAGCCGGACAAATTGTATGTTCGACAGAATGGCTGTTTTATTCAGCCCATAAGGGTGACTACCCACTACAGTTTTTTTTTTTCACTGCGAAATTCGTAGCAGTTTTTTTTCTGCAGGGGTCTATGGGAATTGTAATGTTAAAATCGAAATCACGCAAATTCGCAATTTACCGCGAAATCGCAATTTTAACATTACAAGTCCCATAGACTCCTGCAGAAAAAAAAACGCTGCGAATTTCGCAGTGAAAAAAAACTGTAGTGGGTAGTCATCCTAAGGGGGAAACGGCGGCCTACAAAATCTGATTGGTCGCTGCTGCCACCATTTATGAAAAGGTCGGCTCAGTTCTTCCATGGATAAGAATAAGGTAGGTACATAGGCAGGCAGGTAGGTTCAGTTTTTGTAGGTTGAGGAATGCTTATGGGCAAGGCCTTATGTCTGAACGCTGGCGCATGAAATGGCAGAGAGGCCCGGCCCTGTGCATTCACTGATTATTGCCGTCAGCTGCTGTCTGCTTTCAAGCATGAATCAGGGGCTTCACACTTATCAACTGGCTTTGATTGTGGGTCACGCAGGTTGGTTGCAATGCCCTAGTATAAACGATACCTGGAACACAAGCCAGTCCTCAGGATGCATTCTAACTCAAGAGCACGATCACGTTGTGCCTGACCAATGTTTCCATCTTGGGTAATAGCACAGTCCTAAGCGATATGGAGTGGAGTTGGCATATGAGCTGGTCTGTGGTTTTGCTTCCAACAGTTTCTACCGCACGCAGATGCTCGGTGGATACAATGTTGCGCGCTGGGGAAAACCCCAGGAATAATCCACAGCAGGCAGGCAAGCAAAGTATAAATAAGGGGGGGATTGGTTAGCTGCCTGCAACTCTTGCTTGTACCCGAATAAGGTTTTGCCTGCAACGCGGCCTTGTACTGCTTGAGGCGACGTGACATTCATGCACAAGGCACAAGTGCTGGCAGGTTTCTGCGGGCACCCACAGTGCAGCGTTGCATTCTTGAAACCGTTGCTTGACCCTTTCCCTAAAATCAGGAAGATTCGCTTACACCTCTTATGGCTTATAATAGCCGTCTCCTGGGATAACAATAGCAATACTGAGAATAATGAAAATAAAACGCATCATAGGCTGAAGAAATTAAACGCTCGGCACGTCTTTTCTTCAGCCTTACATGACTATATATCTATATATGTATACATCCATATATTTGGGTAGAAATCCATAAAAATATATATCGATATATATGCATTTCTATATATTTATATAGATATTTATCTATACACAGAAACAGATAGATAGATAGATGGATGGATAGATAGATAGATAGATAGATAGATAGATTGATAGAAAGACTGTATGCAATAACCATGGATGTCTGACAGTTGAAGCAGACTGGTGATGTCATTAAGGCTCTATTATGACACGTACAGCTTGGAAGCATAAATACTACAGCACGGCAGCCATTTATAGCCAGTCTCCATTGGAGATGGAAGTGGGCAGGAATGTACTGGCCTATCTTCCCAAGACGCCACAGCAGCCGGACAAATTGTATGTTCGACAGAATGGCTGTTTTATTCAGCCCATAAGGGTGACTACCCACTACAGTTTTTTTTTTTCACTGCGAAATTCGTAGCAGTTTTTTTTCTGCAGGGGTCTATGGGAATTGTAATGTTAAAATCGAAATCACGCAAATTCGCAATTTACCGCGAAATCGCGATTTTAACATTACAAGTCCCATAGACTCCTGCAGAAAAAAAAACGCTGCGAATTTCGCAGTGAAAAAAAACTGTAGTGGGTAGTCATCCTAAGGGGGAAACGGCGGCCTACAAAATCTGATTGGTCGCTGCTGCCACCATTTATGAAAAGGTCGGCTCAGTTCTTCCATGGATAAGAATAAGGTAGGTACATAGGCAGGCAGGTAGGTTCAGTTTTTGTAGGTTGAGGAATGCTTATGGGCAAGGCCTTATGTCTGAACGCTGGCGCATGAAATGGCAGAGAGGCCCGGCCCTGTGCATTCACTGATTATTGCCGTCAGCTGCTGTCTGCTTTCAAGCATGAATCAGGGGCTTCACACTTATCAACTGGCTTTGATTGTGGGTCACGCAGGTTGGTTGCAATGCCCTAGTATAAACGATACCTGGAACACAAGCCAGTCCTCAGGATGCATTCTAACTCAAGAGCACGATCACGTTGTGCCTGACCAATGTTTCCATCTTGGGTAATAGCACAGTCCTAAGCGATATGGAGTGGAGTTGGCATATGAGCTGGTCTGTGGTTTTGCTTCCAACAGTTTCTACCGCACGCAGATGCTCGGTGGATACAATGTTGCGCGCTGGGGAAAACCCCAGGAATAATCCACAGCAGGCAGGCAAGCAAAGTATAAATAAGGGGGGGATTGGTTAGCTGCCTGCAACTCTTGCTTGTACCCGAATAAGGTTTTGCCTGCAACGCGGCCTTGTACTGCTTGAGGCGACGTGACATTCATGCACAAGGCACAAGTGCTGGCAGGTTTCTGCGGGCACCCACAGTGCAGCGTTGCATTCTTGAAACCGTTGCTTGACCCTTTCCCTAAAATCAGGAAGATTCGCTTACACCTCTTATGGCTTATAATAGCCGTCTCCTGGGATAACAATAGCAATACTGAGAATAATGAAAATAAAACGCATCATAGGCTGAAGAAATTAAACGCTCGGCACGTCTTTTCTTCAGCCTTACATGACTATATATCTATATATGTATACATCCATATATTTGGGTAGAAATCCATAAAAATATATATCGATATATATGCATTTCTATATATTTATATAGATATTTATCTATACACAGAAACAGATAGATAGATAGATGGATGGATAGATAGATAGATAGATAGATAGATAGATTGATAGAAAGACTGTATGCAATAACCATGGATGTCTGACAGTTGAAGCAGACTGGTGATGTCATTAAGGCTCTATTATGACACGTACAGCTTGGAAGCATAAATACTACAGCACGGCAGCCATTTATAGCCAGTCTCCATTGGAGATGGAAGTGGGCAGGAATGTACTGGCCTATCTTCCCAAGACGCCACAGCAGCCGGACAAATTGTATGTTCGACAGAATGGCTGTTTTATTCAGCCCATAAGGGTGACTACCCACTACAGTTTTTTTTTTTCACTGCGAAATTCGTAGCAGTTTTTTTTCTGCAGGGGTCTATGGGAATTGTAATGTTAAAATCGAAATCACGCAAATTCGCAATTTACCGCGAAATCGCGATTTTAACATTACAAGTCCCATAGACTCCTGCAGAAAAAAAAACGCTGCGAATTTCGCAGTGAAAAAAAACTGTAGTGGGTAGTCATCCTAAGGGGGAAACGGCGGCCTACAAAATCTGATTGGTCGCTGCTGCCACCATTTATGAAAAGGTCGGCTCAGTTCTTCCATGGATAAGAATAAGGTAGGTACATAGGCAGGCAGGTAGGTTCAGTTTTTGTAGGTTGAGGAATGCTTATGGGCAAGGCCTTATGTCTGAACGCTGGCGCATGAAATGGCAGAGAGGCCCGGCCCTGTGCATTCACTGATTATTGCCGTCAGCTGCTGTCTGCTTTCAAGCATGAATCAGGGGCTTCACACTTATCAACTGGCTTTGATTGTGGGTCACGCAGGTTGGTTGCAATGCCCTAGTATAAACGATACCTGGAACACAAGCCAGTCCTCAGGATGCATTCTAACTCAAGAGCACGATCACGTTGTGCCTGACCAATGTTTCCATCTTGGGTAATAGCACAGTCCTAAGCGATATGGAGTGGAGTTGGCATATGAGCTGGTCTGTGGTTTTGCTTCCAACAGTTTCTACCGCACGCAGATGCTCGGTGGATACAATGTTGCGCGCTGGGGAAAACCCCAGGAATAATCCACAGCAGGCAGGCAAGCAAAGTATAAATAAGGGGGGGATTGGTTAGCTGCCTGCAACTCTTGCTTGTACCCGAATAAGGTTTTGCCTGCAACGCGGCCTTGTACTGCTTGAGGCGACGTGACATTCATGCACAAGGCACAAGTGCTGGCAGGTTTCTGCGGGCACCCACAGTGCAGCGTTGCATTCTTGAAACCGTTGCTTGACCCTTTCCCTAAAATCAGGAAGATTCGCTTACACCTCTTATGGCTTATAATAGCCGTCTCCTGGGATAACAATAGCAATACTGAGAATAATGAAAATAAAACGCATCATAGGCTGAAGAAATTAAACGCTCGGCACGTCTTTTCTTCAGCCTTACATGACTATATATCTATATATGTATACATCCATATATTTGGGTAGAAATCCATAAAAATATATATCGATATATATGCATTTCTATATATTTATATAGATATTTATCTATACACAGAAACAGATAGATAGATAGATGGATAGATAGATAGATAGATAGATAGATAGATAGATAGATAGATAGATAGATAGAAAGACTGTATGCAATAACCCTGGATGTCTGACAGTTGAAGCAGACTGGTGATGTCATTAAGGCTCTGTTATGACACGTACAGCTTGGAAGCATAAATACTACAGCACGGCAGCCATTTATAGCCAGTCTCCATTGGAGATGGAAGTGGGCAGGAATGTACTGGCCTATCTTCCCAAGACGCCACAGCAGCCGGACAAATTGTATGTTCGACAGAATGGCTGTTTTATTCAGCCCATAAGGGTGACTACCCACTACAGTTTTTTTTTTTCACTGCGAAATTCGTAGCAGTTTTTTTTCTGCAGGGGTCTATGGGAATTGTAATGTTAAAATCGAAATCACGCAAATTCGCAATTTACCGCGAAATCGCGATTTTAACATTACAAGTCCCATAGACTCCTGCAGAAAAAAAAACGCTGCGAATTTCGCAGTGAAAAAAAACTGTAGTGGGTAGTCATCCTAAGGGGGAAACGGCGGCCTACAAAATCTGATTGGTCGCTGCTGCCACCATTTATGAAAAGGTCGGCTCAGTTCTTCCATGGATAAGAATAAGGTAGGTACATAGGCAGGCAGGTAGGTTCAGTTTTTGTAGGTTGAGGAATGCTTATGGGCAAGGCCTTATGTCTGAACGCTGGCGCATGAAATGGCAGAGAGGCCCGGCCCTGTGCATTCACTGATTATTGCCGTCAGCTGCTGTCTGCTTTCAAGCATGAATCAGGGGCTTCACACTTATCAACTGGCTTTGATTGTGGGTCACGCAGGTTGGTTGCAATGCCCTAGTATAAACGATACCTGGAACACAAGCCAGTCCTCAGGATGCATTCTAACTCAAGAGCACGATCACGTTGTGCCTGACCAATGTTTCCATCTTGGGTAATAGCACAGTCCTAAGCGATATGGAGTGGAGTTGGCATATGAGCTGGTCTGTGGTTTTGCTTCCAACAGTTTCTACCGCACGCAGATGCTCGGTGGATACAATGTTGCGCGCTGGGGAAAACCCCAGGAATAATCCACAGCAGGCAGGCAAGCAAAGTATAAATAAGGGGGGGATTGGTTAGCTGCCTGCAACTCTTGCTTGTACCCGAATAAGGTTTTGCCTGCAACGCGGCCTTGTACTGCTTGAGGCGACGTGACATTCATGCACAAGGCACAAGTGCTGGCAGGTTTCTGCGGGCACCCACAGTGCAGCGTTGCATTCTTGAAACCGTTGCTTGACCCTTTCCCTAAAATCAGGAAGATTCGCTTACACCTCTTATGGCTTATAATAGCCGTCTCCTGGGATAACAATAGCAATACTGAGAATAATGAAAATAAAACGCATCATAGGCTGAAGAAATTAAACGCTCGGCACGTCTTTTCTTCAGCCTTACATGACTATATATCTATATATGTATACATCCATATATTTGGGTAGAAATCCATAAAAATATATATCGATATATATGCATTTCTATATATTTATATAGATATTTATCTATACACAGAAACAGATAGATAGATAGATGGATAGATAGATAGATAGATAGATAGATAGATAGATAGATAGAAAGACTGTATGCAATAACCCTGGATGTCTGACAGTTGAAGCAGACTGGTGATGTCATTAAGGCTCTGTTATGACACGTACAGCTTGGAAGCATAAATACTACAGCACGGCAGCCATTTATAGCCAGTCTCCATTGGAGATGGAAGTGGGCAGGAATGTACTGGCCTATCTTCCCAAGACGCCACAGCAGCCGGACAAATTGTATGTTCGACAGAATGGCTGTTTTATTCAGCCCATAAGGGTGACTACCCACTACAGTTTTTTTTTTTCACTGCGAAATTCGTAGCAGTTTTTTTTCTGCAGGGGTCTATGGGAATTGTAATGTTAAAATCGAAATCACGCAAATTCGCAATTTACCGCGAAATCGCGATTTTAACATTACAAGTCCCATAGACTCCTGCAGAAAAAAAAACGCTGCGAATTTCGCAGTGAAAAAAAACTGTAGTGGGTAGTCATCCTAAGGGGGAAACGGCGGCCTACAAAATCTGATTGGTCGCTGCTGCCACCATTTATGAAAAGGTCGGCTCAGTTCTTCCATGGATAAGAATAAGGTAGGTACATAGGCAGGCAGGTAGGTTCAGTTTTTGTAGGTTGAGGAATGCTTATGGGCAAGGCCTTATGTCTGAACGCTGGCGCATGAAATGGCAGAGAGGCCCGGCCCTGTGCATTCACTGATTATTGCCGTCAGCTGCTGTCTGCTTTCAAGCATGAATCAGGGGCTTCACACTTATCAACTGGCTTTGATTGTGGGTCACGCAGGTTGGTTGCAATGCCCTAGTATAAACGATACCTGGAACACAAGCCAGTCCTCAGGATGCATTCTAACTCAAGAGCACGATCACGTTGTGCCTGACCAATGTTTCCATCTTGGGTAATAGCACAGTCCTAAGCGATATGGAGTGGAGTTGGCATATGAGCTGGTCTGTGGTTTTGCTTCCAACAGTTTCTACCGCACGCAGATGCTCGGTGGATACAATGTTGCGCGCTGGGGAAAACCCCAGGAATAATCCACAGCAGGCAGGCAAGCAAAGTATAAATAAGGGGGGGATTGGTTAGCTGCCTGCAACTCTTGCTTGTACCCGAATAAGGTTTTGCCTGCAACGCGGCCTTGTACTGCTTGAGGCGACGTGACATTCATGCACAAGGCACAAGTGCTGGCAGGTTTCTGCGGGCACCCACAGTGCAGCGTTGCATTCTTGAAACCGTTGCTTGACCCTTTCCCTAAAATCAGGAAGATTCGCTTACACCTCTTATGGCTTATAATAGCCGTCTCCTGGGATAACAATAGCAATACTGAGAATAATGAAAATAAAACGCATCATAGGCTGAAGAAATTAAACGCTCGGCACGTCTTTTCTTCAGCCTTACATGACTATATATCTATATATGTATACATCCATATATTTGGGTAGAAATCCATAAAAATATATATCGATATATATGCATTTCTATATATTTATATAGATATTTATCTATACACAGAAACAGATAGATAGATAGATGGATGGATAGATAGATAGATAGATAGATAGATAGATAGATTGATAGAAAGACTGTATGCAATAACCATGGATGTCTGACAGTTGAAGCAGACTGGTGATGTCATTAAGGCTCTATTATGACACGTACAGCTTGGAAGCATAAATACTACAGCACGGCAGCCATTTATAGCCAGTCTCCATTGGAGATGGAAGTGGGCAGGAATGTACTGGCCTATCTTCCCAAGACGCCACAGCAGCCGGACAAATTGTATGTTCGACAGAATGGCTGTTTTATTCAGCCCATAAGGGTGACTACCCACTACAGTTTTTTTTTTTCACTGCGAAATTCGTAGCAGTTTTTTTTCTGCAGGGGTCTATGGGAATTGTAATGTTAAAATCGAAATCACGCAAATTCGCAATTTACCGCGAAATCGCGATTTTAACATTACAAGTCCCATAGACTCCTGCAGAAAAAAAAACGCTGCGAATTTCGCAGTGAAAAAAAACTGTAGTGGGTAGTCATCCTAAGGGGGAAACGGCGGCCTACAAAATCTGATTGGTCGCTGCTGCCACCATTTATGAAAAGGTCGGCTCAGTTCTTCCATGGATAAGAATAAGGTAGGTACATAGGCAGGCAGGTAGGTTCAGTTTTTGTAGGTTGAGGAATGCTTATGGGCAAGGCCTTATGTCTGAACGCTGGCGCATGAAATGGCAGAGAGGCCCGGCCCTGTGCATTCACTGATTATTGCCGTCAGCTGCTGTCTGCTTTCAAGCATGAATCAGGGGCTTCACACTTATCAACTGGCTTTGATTGTGGGTCACGCAGGTTGGTTGCAATGCCCTAGTATAAACGATACCTGGAACACAAGCCAGTCCTCAGGATGCATTCTAACTCAAGAGCACGATCACGTTGTGCCTGACCAATGTTTCCATCTTGGGTAATAGCACAGTCCTAAGCGATATGGAGTGGAGTTGGCATATGAGCTGGTCTGTGGTTTTGCTTCCAACAGTTTCTACCGCACGCAGATGCTCGGTGGATACAATGTTGCGCGCTGGGGAAAACCCCAGGAATAATCCACAGCAGGCAGGCAAGCAAAGTATAAATAAGGGGGGGATTGGTTAGCTGCCTGCAACTCTTGCTTGTACCCGAATAAGGTTTTGCCTGCAACGCGGCCTTGTACTGCTTGAGGCGACGTGACATTCATGCACAAGGCACAAGTGCTGGCAGGTTTCTGCGGGCACCCACAGTGCAGCGTTGCATTCTTGAAACCGTTGCTTGACCCTTTCCCTAAAATCAGGAAGATTCGCTTACACCTCTTATGGCTTATAATAGCCGTCTCCTGGGATAACAATAGCAATACTGAGAATAATGAAAATAAAACGCATCATAGGCTGAAGAAATTAAACGCTCGGCACGTCTTTTCTTCAGCCTTACATGACTATATATCTATATATGTATACATCCATATATTTGGGTAGAAATCCATAAAAATATATATCGATATATATGCATTTCTATATATTTATATAGATATTTATCTATACACAGAAACAGATAGATAGATAGATGGATGGATAGATAGATAGATAGATAGATAGATTGATAGATTGATAGAAAGACTGTATGCAATAACCATGGATGTCTGACAGTTGAAGCAGACTGGTGATGTCATTAAGGCTCTATTATGACACGTACAGCTTGGAAGCATAAATACTACAGCACGGCAGCCATTTATAGCCAGTCTCCATTGGAGATGGAAGTGGGCAGGAATGTACTGGCCTATCTTCCCAAGACGCCACAGCAGCCGGACAAATTGTATGTTCGACAGAATGGCTGTTTTATTCAGCCCATAAGGGTGACTACCCACTACAGTTTTTTTTTTTCACTGCGAAATTCGTAGCAGTTTTTTTTCTGCAGGGGTCTATGGGAATTGTAATGTTAAAATCGAAATCACGCAAATTCGCAATTTACCGCGAAATCGCAATTTTAACATTACAAGTCCCATAGACTCCTGCAGAAAAAAAAACGCTGCGAATTTCGCAGTGAAAAAAAACTGTAGTGGGTAGTCATCCTAAGGGGGAAACGGCGGCCTACAAAATCTGATTGGTCGCTGCTGCCACCATTTATGAAAAGGTCGGCTCAGTTCTTCCATGGATAAGAATAAGGTAGGTACATAGGCAGGCAGGCAGGTAGGTTCAGTTTTTGTAGGTTGAGGAATGCTTATGGGCAAGGCCTTATGTCTGAACGCTGGCGCATGAAATGGCAGAGAGGCCCGGCCCTGTGCATTCACTGATTATTGCCGTCAGCTGCTGTCTGCTTTCAAGCATGAATCAGGGGCTTCACACTTATCAACTGGCTTTGATTGTGGGTCACGCAGGTTGGTTGCAATGCCCTAGTATAAACGATACCTGGAACACAAGCCAGTCCTCAGGATGCATTCTAACTCAAGAGCACGATCACGTTGTGCCTGACCAATGTTTCCATCTTGGGTAATAGCACAGTCCTAAGCGATATGGAGTGGAGTTGGCATATGAGCTGGTCTGTGGTTTTGCTTCCAACAGTTTCTACCGCACGCAGATGCTCGGTGGATACAATGTTGCGCGCTGGGGAAAACCCCAGGAATAATCCACAGCAGGCAGGCAAGCAAAGTATAAATAAGGGGGGGATTGGTTAGCTGCCTGCAACTCTTGCTTGTACCCGAATAAGGTTTTGCCTGCAACGCGGCCTTGTACTGCTTGAGGCGACGTGACATTCATGCACAAGGCACAAGTGCTGGCAGGTTTCTGCGGGCACCCACAGTGCAGCGTTGCATTCTTGAAACCGTTGCTTGACCCTTTCCCTAAAATCAGGAAGATTCGCTTACACCTCTTATGGCTTATAATAGCCGTCTCCTGGGATAACAATAGCAATACTGAGAATAATGAAAATAAAACGCATCATAGGCTGAAGAAATTAAACGCTCGGCACGTCTTTTCTTCAGCCTTACATGACTATATATCTATATATGTATACATCCATATATTTGGGTAGAAATCCATAAAAATATATATCGATATATATGCATTTCTATATATTTATATAGATATTTATCTATACACAGAAACAGATAGATAGATAGATGGATGGATAGATAGATAGATAGATAGATAGATAGATAGATAGATTGATAGAAAGACTGTATGCAATAACCATGGATGTCTGACAGTTGAAGCAGACTGGTGATGTCATTAAGGCTCTATTATGACACGTACAGCTTGGAAGCATAAATACTACAGCACGGCAGCCATTTATAGCCAGTCTCCATTGGAGATGGAAGTGGGCAGGAATGTACTGGCCTATCTTCCCAAGACGCCACAGCAGCCGGACAAATTGTATGTTCGACAGAATGGCTGTTTTATTCAGCCCATAAGGGTGACTACCCACTACAGTTTTTTTTTTTCACTGCGAAATTCGTAGCAGTTTTTTTTCTGCAGGGGTCTATGGGAATTGTAATGTTAAAATCGAAATCACGCAAATTCGCAATTTACCGCGAAATCGCGATTTTAACATTACAAGTCCCATAGACTCCTGCAGAAAAAAAAACGCTGCGAATTTCGCAGTGAAAAAAAACTGTAGTGGGTAGTCATCCTAAGGGGGAAACGGCGGCCTACAAAATCTGATTGGTCGCTGCTGCCACCATTTATGAAAAGGTCGGCTCAGTTCTTCCATGGATAAGAATAAGGTAGGTACATAGGCAGGCAGGTAGGTTCAGTTTTTGTAGGTTGAGGAATGCTTATGGGCAAGGCCTTATGTCTGAACGCTGGCGCATGAAATGGCAGAGAGGCCCGGCCCTGTGCATTCACTGATTATTGCCGTCAGCTGCTGTCTGCTTTCAAGCATGAATCAGGGGCTTCACACTTATCAACTGGCTTTGATTGTGGGTCACGCAGGTTGGTTGCAATGCCCTAGTATAAACGATACCTGGAACACAAGCCAGTCCTCAGGATGCATTCTAACTCAAGAGCACGATCACGTTGTGCCTGACCAATGTTTCCATCTTGGGTAATAGCACAGTCCTAAGCGATATGGAGTGGAGTTGGCATATGAGCTGGTCTGTGGTTTTGCTTCCAACAGTTTCTACCGCACGCAGATGCTCGGTGGATACAATGTTGCGCGCTGGGGAAAACCCCAGGAATAATCCACAGCAGGCAGGCAAGCAAAGTATAAATAAGGGGGGGATTGGTTAGCTGCCTGCAACTCTTGCTTGTACCCGAATAAGGTTTTGCCTGCAACGCGGCCTTGTACTGCTTGAGGCGACGTGACATTCATGCACAAGGCACAAGTGCTGGCAGGTTTCTGCGGGCACCCACAGTGCAGCGTTGCATTCTTGAAACCGTTGCTTGACCCTTTCCCTAAAATCAGGAAGATTCGCTTACACCTCTTATGGCTTATAATAGCCGTCTCCTGGGATAACAATAGCAATACTGAGAATAATGAAAATAAAACGCATCATAGGCTGAAGAAATTAAACGCTCGGCACGTCTTTTCTTCAGCCTTACATGACTATATATCTATATATGTATACATCCATATATTTGGGTAGAAATCCATAAAAATATATATCGATATATATGCATTTCTATATATTTATATAGATATTTATCTATACACAGAAACAGATAGATAGATAGATGGATGGATAGATAGATAGATAGATAGATAGATAGATAGATAGATAGATTGATAGAAAGACTGTATGCAATAACCATGGATGTCTGACAGTTGAAGCAGACTGGTGATGTCATTAAGGCTCTATTATGACACGTACAGCTTGGAAGCATAAATACTACAGCACGGCAGCCATTTATAGCCAGTCTCCATTGGAGATGGAAGTGGGCAGGAATGTACTGGCCTATCTTCCCAAGACGCCACAGCAGCCGGACAAATTGTATGTTCGACAGAATGGCTGTTTTATTCAGCCCATAAGGGTGACTACCCACTACAGTTTTTTTTTTTCACTGCGAAATTCGTAGCAGTTTTTTTTCTGCAGGGGTCTATGGGAATTGTAATGTTAAAATCGAAATCACGCAAATTCGCAATTTACCGCGAAATCGCGATTTTAACATTACAAGTCCCATAGACTCCTGCAGAAAAAAAAACGCTGCGAATTTCGCAGTGAAAAAAAACTGTAGTGGGTAGTCATCCTAAGGGGGAAACGGCGGCCTACAAAATCTGATTGGTCGCTGCTGCCACCATTTATGAAAAGGTCGGCTCAGTTCTTCCATGGATAAGAATAAGGTAGGTACATAGGCAGGCAGGTAGGTTCAGTTTTTGTAGGTTGAGGAATGCTTATGGGCAAGGCCTTATGTCTGAACGCTGGCGCATGAAATGGCAGAGAGGCCCGGCCCTGTGCATTCACTGATTATTGCCGTCAGCTGCTGTCTGCTTTCAAGCATGAATCAGGGGCTTCACACTTATCAACTGGCTTTGATTGTGGGTCACGCAGGTTGGTTGCAATGCCCTAGTATAAACGATACCTGGAACACAAGCCAGTCCTCAGGATGCATTCTAACTCAAGAGCACGATCACGTTGTGCCTGACCAATGTTTCCATCTTGGGTAATAGCACAGTCCTAAGCGATATGGAGTGGAGTTGGCATATGAGCTGGTCTGTGGTTTTGCTTCCAACAGTTTCTACCGCACGCAGATGCTCGGTGGATACAATGTTGCGCGCTGGGGAAAACCCCAGGAATAATCCACAGCAGGCAGGCAAGCAAAGTATAAATAAGGGGGGGATTGGTTAGCTGCCTGCAACTCTTGCTTGTACCCGAATAAGGTTTTGCCTGCAACGCGGCCTTGTACTGCTTGAGGCGACGTGACATTCATGCACAAGGCACAAGTGCTGGCAGGTTTCTGCGGGCACCCACAGTGCAGCGTTGCATTCTTGAAACCGTTGCTTGACCCTTTCCCTAAAATCAGGAAGATTCGCTTACACCTCTTATGGCTTATAATAGCCGTCTCCTGGGATAACAATAGCAATACTGAGAATAATGAAAATAAAACGCATCATAGGCTGAAGAAATTAAACGCTCGGCACGTCTTTTCTTCAGCCTTACATGACTATATATCTATATATGTATACATCCATATATTTGGGTAGAAATCCATAAAAATATATATCGATATATATGCATTTCTATATATTTATATAGATATTTATCTATACACAGAAACAGATAGATAGATAGATGGATGGATAGATAGATAGATAGATAGATAGATAGATAGATAGATAGATAGATAGATAGATAGATTGATAGAAAGACTGTATGCAATAACCATGGATGTCTGACAGTTGAAGCAGACTGGTGATGTCATTAAGGCTCTATTATGACACGTACAGCTTGGAAGCATAAATACTACAGCACGGCAGCCATTTATAGCCAGTCTCCATTGGAGATGGAAGTGGGCAGGAATGTACTGGCCTATCTTCCCAAGACGCCACAGCAGCCGGACAAATTGTATGTTCGACAGAATGGCTGTTTTATTCAGCCCATAAGGGTGACTACCCACTACAGTTTTTTTTTTTCACTGCGAAATTCGTAGCAGTTTTTTTTCTGCAGGGGTCTATGGGAATTGTAATGTTAAAATCGAAATCACGCAAATTCGCAATTTACCGCGAAATCGCAATTTTAACATTACAAGTCCCATAGACTCCTGCAGAAAAAAAAACGCTGCGAATTTCGCAGTGAAAAAAAACTGTAGTGGGTAGTCATCCTAAGGGGGAAACGGCGGCCTACAAAATCTGATTGGTCGCTGCTGCCACCATTTATGAAAAGGTCGGCTCAGTTCTTCCATGGATAAGAATAAGGTAGGTACATAGGCAGGCAGGCAGGTAGGTTCAGTTTTTGTAGGTTGAGGAATGCTTATGGGCAAGGCCTTATGTCTGAACGCTGGCGCATGAAATGGCAGAGAGGCCCGGCCCTGTGCATTCACTGATTATTGCCGTCAGCTGCTGTCTGCTTTCAAGCATGAATCAGGGGCTTCACACTTATCAACTGGCTTTGATTGTGGGTCACGCAGGTTGGTTGCAATGCCCTAGTATAAACGATACCTGGAACACAAGCCAGTCCTCAGGATGCATTCTAACTCAAGAGCACGATCACGTTGTGCCTGACCAATGTTTCCATCTTGGGTAATAGCACAGTCCTAAGCGATATGGAGTGGAGTTGGCATATGAGCTGGTCTGTGGTTTTGCTTCCAACAGTTTCTACCGCACGCAGATGCTCGGTGGATACAATGTTGCGCGCTGGGGAAAACCCCAGGAATAATCCACAGCAGGCAGGCAAGCAAAGTATAAATAAGGGGGGGATTGGTTAGCTGCCTGCAACTCTTGCTTGTACCCGAATAAGGTTTTGCCTGCAACGCGGCCTTGTACTGCTTGAGGCGACGTGACATTCATGCACAAGGCACAAGTGCTGGCAGGTTTCTGCGGGCACCCACAGTGCAGCGTTGCATTCTTGAAACCGTTGCTTGACCCTTTCCCTAAAATCAGGAAGATTCGCTTACACCTCTTATGGCTTATAATAGCCGTCTCCTGGGATAACAATAGCAATACTGAGAATAATGAAAATAAAACGCATCATAGGCTGAAGAAATTAAACGCTCGGCACGTCTTTTCTTCAGCCTTACATGACTATATATCTATATATGTATACATCCATATATTTGGGTAGAAATCCATAAAAATATATATCGATATATATGCATTTCTATATATTTATATAGATATTTATCTATACACAGAAACAGATAGATAGATAGATGGATGGATAGATAGATAGATAGATAGATAGATAGATAGATAGATAGATTGATAGAAAGACTGTATGCAATAACCATGGATGTCTGACAGTTGAAGCAGACTGGTGATGTCATTAAGGCTCTATTATGACACGTACAGCTTGGAAGCATAAATACTACAGCACGGCAGCCATTTATAGCCAGTCTCCATTGGAGATGGAAGTGGGCAGGAATGTACTGGCCTATCTTCCCAAGACGCCACAGCAGCCGGACAAATTGTATGTTCGACAGAATGGCTGTTTTATTCAGCCCATAAGGGTGACTACCCACTACAGTTTTTTTTTTTCACTGCGAAATTCGTAGCAGTTTTTTTTCTGCAGGGGTCTATGGGAATTGTAATGTTAAAATCGAAATCACGCAAATTCGCAATTTACCGCGAAATCGCGATTTTAACATTACAAGTCCCATAGACTCCTGCAGAAAAAAAAACGCTGCGAATTTCGCAGTGAAAAAAAACTGTAGTGGGTAGTCATCCTAAGGGGGAAACGGCGGCCTACAAAATCTGATTGGTCGCTGCTGCCACCATTTATGAAAAGGTCGGCTCAGTTCTTCCATGGATAAGAATAAGGTAGGTACATAGGCAGGCAGGTAGGTTCAGTTTTTGTAGGTTGAGGAATGCTTATGGGCAAGGCCTTATGTCTGAACGCTGGCGCATGAAATGGCAGAGAGGCCCGGCCCTGTGCATTCACTGATTATTGCCGTCAGCTGCTGTCTGCTTTCAAGCATGAATCAGGGGCTTCACACTTATCAACTGGCTTTGATTGTGGGTCACGCAGGTTGGTTGCAATGCCCTAGTATAAACGATACCTGGAACACAAGCCAGTCCTCAGGATGCATTCTAACTCAAGAGCACGATCACGTTGTGCCTGACCAATGTTTCCATCTTGGGTAATAGCACAGTCCTAAGCGATATGGAGTGGAGTTGGCATATGAGCTGGTCTGTGGTTTTGCTTCCAACAGTTTCTACCGCACGCAGATGCTCGGTGGATACAATGTTGCGCGCTGGGGAAAACCCCAGGAATAATCCACAGCAGGCAGGCAAGCAAAGTATAAATAAGGGGGGGATTGGTTAGCTGCCTGCAACTCTTGCTTGTACCCGAATAAGGTTTTGCCTGCAACGCGGCCTTGTACTGCTTGAGGCGACGTGACATTCATGCACAAGGCACAAGTGCTGGCAGGTTTCTGCGGGCACCCACAGTGCAGCGTTGCATTCTTGAAACCGTTGCTTGACCCTTTCCCTAAAATCAGGAAGATTCGCTTACACCTCTTATGGCTTATAATAGCCGTCTCCTGGGATAACAATAGCAATACTGAGAATAATGAAAATAAAACGCATCATAGGCTGAAGAAATTAAACGCTCGGCACGTCTTTTCTTCAGCCTTACATGACTATATATCTATATATGTATACATCCATATATTTGGGTAGAAATCCATAAAAATATATATCGATATATATGCATTTCTATATATTTATATAGATATTTATCTATACACAGAAACAGATAGATAGATAGATGGATGGATAGATAGATAGATAGATAGATAGATTGATAGAAAGACTGTATGCAATAACCATGGATGTCTGACAGTTGAAGCAGACTGGTGATGTCATTAAGGCTCTATTATGACACGTACAGCTTGGAAGCATAAATACTACAGCACGGCAGCCATTTATAGCCAGTCTCCATTGGAGATGGAAGTGGGCAGGAATGTACTGGCCTATCTTCCCAAGACGCCACAGCAGCCGGACAAATTGTATGTTCGACAGAATGGCTGTTTTATTCAGCCCATAAGGGTGACTACCCACTACAGTTTTTTTTTTTCACTGCGAAATTCGTAGCAGTTTTTTTTCTGCAGGGGTCTATGGGAATTGTAATGTTAAAATCGAAATCACGCAAATTCGCAATTTACCGCGAAATCGCGATTTTAACATTACAAGTCCCATAGACTCCTGCAGAAAAAAAAACGCTGCGAATTTCGCAGTGAAAAAAAACTGTAGTGGGTAGTCATCCTAAGGGGGAAACGGCGGCCTACAAAATCTGATTGGTCGCTGCTGCCACCATTTATGAAAAGGTCGGCTCAGTTCTTCCATGGATAAGAATAAGGTAGGTACATAGGCAGGCAGGTAGGTTCAGTTTTTGTAGGTTGAGGAATGCTTATGGGCAAGGCCTTATGTCTGAACGCTGGCGCATGAAATGGCAGAGAGGCCCGGCCCTGTGCATTCACTGATTATTGCCGTCAGCTGCTGTCTGCTTTCAAGCATGAATCAGGGGCTTCACACTTATCAACTGGCTTTGATTGTGGGTCACGCAGGTTGGTTGCAATGCCCTAGTATAAACGATACCTGGAACACAAGCCAGTCCTCAGGATGCATTCTAACTCAAGAGCACGATCACGTTGTGCCTGACCAATGTTTCCATCTTGGGTAATAGCACAGTCCTAAGCGATATGGAGTGGAGTTGGCATATGAGCTGGTCTGTGGTTTTGCTTCCAACAGTTTCTACCGCACGCAGATGCTCGGTGGATACAATGTTGCGCGCTGGGGAAAACCCCAGGAATAATCCACAGCAGGCAGGCAAGCAAAGTATAAATAAGGGGGGGATTGGTTAGCTGCCTGCAACTCTTGCTTGTACCCGAATAAGGTTTTGCCTGCAACGCGGCCTTGTACTGCTTGAGGCGACGTGACATTCATGCACAAGGCACAAGTGCTGGCAGGTTTCTGCGGGCACCCACAGTGCAGCGTTGCATTCTTGAAACCGTTGCTTGACCCTTTCCCTAAAATCAGGAAGATTCGCTTACACCTCTTATGGCTTATAATAGCCGTCTCCTGGGATAACAATAGCAATACTGAGAATAATGAAAATAAAACGCATCATAGGCTGAAGAAATTAAACGCTCGGCACGTCTTTTCTTCAGCCTTACATGACTATATATCTATATATGTATACATCCATATATTTGGGTAGAAATCCATAAAAATATATATCGATATATATGCATTTCTATATATTTATATAGATATTTATCTATACACAGAAACAGATAGATAGATAGATGGATGGATAGATAGATAGATAGATAGATAGATTGATAGAAAGACTGTATGCAATAACCATGGATGTCTGACAGTTGAAGCAGACTGGTGATGTCATTAAGGCTCTATTATGACACGTACAGCTTGGAAGCATAAATACTACAGCACGGCAGCCATTTATAGCCAGTCTCCATTGGAGATGGAAGTGGGCAGGAATGTACTGGCCTATCTTCCCAAGACGCCACAGCAGCCGGACAAATTGTATGTTCGACAGAATGGCTGTTTTATTCAGCCCATAAGGGTGACTACCCACTACAGTTTTTTTTTTTCACTGCGAAATTCGTAGCAGTTTTTTTTCTGCAGGGGTCTATGGGAATTGTAATGTTAAAATCGAAATCACGCAAATTCGCAATTTACCGCGAAATCGCGATTTTAACATTACAAGTCCCATAGACTCCTGCAGAAAAAAAAACGCTGCGAATTTCGCAGTGAAAAAAAACTGTAGTGGGTAGTCATCCTAAGGGGGAAACGGCGGCCTACAAAATCTGATTGGTCGCTGCTGCCACCATTTATGAAAAGGTCGGCTCAGTTCTTCCATGGATAAGAATAAGGTAGGTACATAGGCAGGCAGGTAGGTTCAGTTTTTGTAGGTTGAGGAATGCTTATGGGCAAGGCCTTATGTCTGAACGCTGGCGCATGAAATGGCAGAGAGGCCCGGCCCTGTGCATTCACTGATTATTGCCGTCAGCTGCTGTCTGCTTTCAAGCATGAATCAGGGGCTTCACACTTATCAACTGGCTTTGATTGTGGGTCACGCAGGTTGGTTGCAATGCCCTAGTATAAACGATACCTGGAACACAAGCCAGTCCTCAGGATGCATTCTAACTCAAGAGCACGATCACGTTGTGCCTGACCAATGTTTCCATCTTGGGTAATAGCACAGTCCTAAGCGATATGGAGTGGAGTTGGCATATGAGCTGGTCTGTGGTTTTGCTTCCAACAGTTTCTACCGCACGCAGATGCTCGGTGGATACAATGTTGCGCGCTGGGGAAAACCCCAGGAATAATCCACAGCAGGCAGGCAAGCAAAGTATAAATAAGGGGGGGATTGGTTAGCTGCCTGCAACTCTTGCTTGTACCCGAATAAGGTTTTGCCTGCAACGCGGCCTTGTACTGCTTGAGGCGACGTGACATTCATGCACAAGGCACAAGTGCTGGCAGGTTTCTGCGGGCACCCACAGTGCAGCGTTGCATTCTTGAAACCGTTGCTTGACCCTTTCCCTAAAATCAGGAAGATTCGCTTACACCTCTTATGGCTTATAATAGCCGTCTCCTGGGATAACAATAGCAATACTGAGAATAATGAAAATAAAACGCATCATAGGCTGAAGAAATTAAACGCTCGGCACGTCTTTTCTTCAGCCTTACATGACTATATATCTATATATGTATACATCCATATATTTGGGTAGAAATCCATAAAAATATATATCGATATATATGCATTTCTATATATTTATATAGATATTTATCTATACACAGAAACAGATAGATAGATAGATGGATGGATAGATAGATAGATAGATAGATAGATAGATAGATAGATAGATAGATAGATAGATTGATAGAAAGACTGTATGCAATAACCATGGATGTCTGACAGTTGAAGCAGACTGGTGATGTCATTAAGGCTCTATTATGACACGTACAGCTTGGAAGCATAAATACTACAGCACGGCAGCCATTTATAGCCAGTCTCCATTGGAGATGGAAGTGGGCAGGAATGTACTGGCCTATCTTCCCAAGACGCCACAGCAGCCGGACAAATTGTATGTTCGACAGAATGGCTGTTTTATTCAGCCCATAAGGGTGACTACCCACTACAGTTTTTTTTTTTCACTGCGAAATTCGTAGCAGTTTTTTTTCTGCAGGGGTCTATGGGAATTGTAATGTTAAAATCGAAATCACGCAAATTCGCAATTTACCGCGAAATCGCGATTTTAACATTACAAGTCCCATAGACTCCTGCAGAAAAAAAAACGCTGCGAATTTCGCAGTGAAAAAAAACTGTAGTGGGTAGTCATCCTAAGGGGGAAACGGCGGCCTACAAAATCTGATTGGTCGCTGCTGCCACCATTTATGAAAAGGTCGGCTCAGTTCTTCCATGGATAAGAATAAGGTAGGTACATAGGCAGGCAGGTAGGTTCAGTTTTTGTAGGTTGAGGAATGCTTATGGGCAAGGCCTTATGTCTGAACGCTGGCGCATGAAATGGCAGAGAGGCCCGGCCCTGTGCATTCACTGATTATTGCCGTCAGCTGCTGTCTGCTTTCAAGCATGAATCAGGGGCTTCACACTTATCAACTGGCTTTGATTGTGGGTCACGCAGGTTGGTTGCAATGCCCTAGTATAAACGATACCTGGAACACAAGCCAGTCCTCAGGATGCATTCTAACTCAAGAGCACGATCACGTTGTGCCTGACCAATGTTTCCATCTTGGGTAATAGCACAGTCCTAAGCGATATGGAGTGGAGTTGGCATATGAGCTGGTCTGTGGTTTTGCTTCCAACAGTTTCTACCGCACGCAGATGCTCGGTGGATACAATGTTGCGCGCTGGGGAAAACCCCAGGAATAATCCACAGCAGGCAGGCAAGCAAAGTATAAATAAGGGGGGGATTGGTTAGCTGCCTGCAACTCTTGCTTGTACCCGAATAAGGTTTTGCCTGCAACGCGGCCTTGTACTGCTTGAGGCGACGTGACATTCATGCACAAGGCACAAGTGCTGGCAGGTTTCTGCGGGCACCCACAGTGCAGCGTTGCATTCTTGAAACCGTTGCTTGACCCTTTCCCTAAAATCAGGAAGATTCGCTTACACCTCTTATGGCTTATAATAGCCGTCTCCTGGGATAACAATAGCAATACTGAGAATAATGAAAATAAAACGCATCATAGGCTGAAGAAATTAAACGCTCGGCACGTCTTTTCTTCAGCCTTACATGACTATATATCTATATATGTATACATCCATATATTTGGGTAGAAATCCATAAAAATATATATCGATATATATGCATTTCTATATATTTATATAGATATTTATCTATACACAGAAACAGATAGATAGATAGATGGATGGATAGATAGATAGATAGATAGATAGATTGATAGAAAGACTGTATGCAATAACCATGGATGTCTGACAGTTGAAGCAGACTGGTGATGTCATTAAGGCTCTATTATGACACGTACAGCTTGGAAGCATAAATACTACAGCACGGCAGCCATTTATAGCCAGTCTCCATTGGAGATGGAAGTGGGCAGGAATGTACTGGCCTATCTTCCCAAGACGCCACAGCAGCCGGACAAATTGTATGTTCGACAGAATGGCTGTTTTATTCAGCCCATAAGGGTGACTACCCACTACAGTTTTTTTTTTTCACTGCGAAATTCGTAGCAGTTTTTTTTCTGCAGGGGTCTATGGGAATTGTAATGTTAAAATCGAAATCACGCAAATTCGCAATTTACCGCGAAATCGCAATTTTAACATTACAAGTCCCATAGACTCCTGCAGAAAAAAAAACGCTGCGAATTTCGCAGTGAAAAAAAACTGTAGTGGGTAGTCATCCTAAGGGGGAAACGGCGGCCTACAAAATCTGATTGGTCGCTGCTGCCACCATTTATGAAAAGGTCGGCTCAGTTCTTCCATGGATAAGAATAAGGTAGGTACATAGGCAGGCAGGCAGGTAGGTTCAGTTTTTGTAGGTTGAGGAATGCTTATGGGCAAGGCCTTATGTCTGAACGCTGGCGCATGAAATGGCAGAGAGGCCCGGCCCTGTGCATTCACTGATTATTGCCGTCAGCTGCTGTCTGCTTTCAAGCATGAATCAGGGGCTTCACACTTATCAACTGGCTTTGATTGTGGGTCACGCAGGTTGGTTGCAATGCCCTAGTATAAACGATACCTGGAACACAAGCCAGTCCTCAGGATGCATTCTAACTCAAGAGCACGATCACGTTGTGCCTGACCAATGTTTCCATCTTGGGTAATAGCACAGTCCTAAGCGATATGGAGTGGAGTTGGCATATGAGCTGGTCTGTGGTTTTGCTTCCAACAGTTTCTACCGCACGCAGATGCTCGGTGGATACAATGTTGCGCGCTGGGGAAAACCCCAGGAATAATCCACAGCAGGCAGGCAAGCAAAGTATAAATAAGGGGGGGATTGGTTAGCTGCCTGCAACTCTTGCTTGTACCCGAATAAGGTTTTGCCTGCAACGCGGCCTTGTACTGCTTGAGGCGACGTGACATTCATGCACAAGGCACAAGTGCTGGCAGGTTTCTGCGGGCACCCACAGTGCAGCGTTGCATTCTTGAAACCGTTGCTTGACCCTTTCCCTAAAATCAGGAAGATTCGCTTACACCTCTTATGGCTTATAATAGCCGTCTCCTGGGATAACAATAGCAATACTGAGAATAATGAAAATAAAACGCATCATAGGCTGAAGAAATTAAACGCTCGGCACGTCTTTTCTTCAGCCTTACATGACTATATATCTATATATGTATACATCCATATATTTGGGTAGAAATCCATAAAAATATATATCGATATATATGCATTTCTATATATTTATATAGATATTTATCTATACACAGAAACAGATAGATAGATAGATGGATGGATAGATAGATAGATAGATAGATAGATAGATTGATAGAAAGACTGTATGCAATAACCATGGATGTCTGACAGTTGAAGCAGACTGGTGATGTCATTAAGGCTCTATTATGACACGTACAGCTTGGAAGCATAAATACTACAGCACGGCAGCCATTTATAGCCAGTCTCCATTGGAGATGGAAGTGGGCAGGAATGTACTGGCCTATCTTCCCAAGACGCCACAGCAGCCGGACAAATTGTATGTTCGACAGAATGGCTGTTTTATTCAGCCCATAAGGGTGACTACCCACTACAGTTTTTTTTTTTCACTGCGAAATTCGTAGCAGTTTTTTTTCTGCAGGGGTCTATGGGAATTGTAATGTTAAAATCGAAATCACGCAAATTCGCAATTTACCGCGAAATCGCGATTTTAACATTACAAGTCCCATAGACTCCTGCAGAAAAAAAAACGCTGCGAATTTCGCAGTGAAAAAAAACTGTAGTGGGTAGTCATCCTAAGGGGGAAACGGCGGCCTACAAAATCTGATTGGTCGCTGCTGCCACCATTTATGAAAAGGTCGGCTCAGTTCTTCCATGGATAAGAATAAGGTAGGTACATAGGCAGGCAGGTAGGTTCAGTTTTTGTAGGTTGAGGAATGCTTATGGGCAAGGCCTTATGTCTGAACGCTGGCGCATGAAATGGCAGAGAGGCCCGGCCCTGTGCATTCACTGATTATTGCCGTCAGCTGCTGTCTGCTTTCAAGCATGAATCAGGGGCTTCACACTTATCAACTGGCTTTGATTGTGGGTCACGCAGGTTGGTTGCAATGCCCTAGTATAAACGATACCTGGAACACAAGCCAGTCCTCAGGATGCATTCTAACTCAAGAGCACGATCACGTTGTGCCTGACCAATGTTTCCATCTTGGGTAATAGCACAGTCCTAAGCGATATGGAGTGGAGTTGGCATATGAGCTGGTCTGTGGTTTTGCTTCCAACAGTTTCTACCGCACGCAGATGCTCGGTGGATACAATGTTGCGCGCTGGGGAAAACCCCAGGAATAATCCACAGCAGGCAGGCAAGCAAAGTATAAATAAGGGGGGGATTGGTTAGCTGCCTGCAACTCTTGCTTGTACCCGAATAAGGTTTTGCCTGCAACGCGGCCTTGTACTGCTTGAGGCGACGTGACATTCATGCACAAGGCACAAGTGCTGGCAGGTTTCTGCGGGCACCCACAGTGCAGCGTTGCATTCTTGAAACCGTTGCTTGACCCTTTCCCTAAAATCAGGAAGATTCGCTTACACCTCTTATGGCTTATAATAGCCGTCTCCTGGGATAACAATAGCAATACTGAGAATAATGAAAATAAAACGCATCATAGGCTGAAGAAATTAAACGCTCGGCACGTCTTTTCTTCAGCCTTACATGACTATATATCTATATATGTATACATCCATATATTTGGGTAGAAATCCATAAAAATATATATCGATATATATGCATTTCTATATATTTATATAGATATTTATCTATACACAGAAACAGATAGATAGATAGATGGATGGATAGATAGATAGATAGATAGATAGATAGATTGATAGAAAGACTGTATGCAATAACCATGGATGTCTGACAGTTGAAGCAGACTGGTGATGTCATTAAGGCTCTATTATGACACGTACAGCTTGGAAGCATAAATACTACAGCACGGCAGCCATTTATAGCCAGTCTCCATTGGAGATGGAAGTGGGCAGGAATGTACTGGCCTATCTTCCCAAGACGCCACAGCAGCCGGACAAATTGTATGTTCGACAGAATGGCTGTTTTATTCAGCCCATAAGGGTGACTACCCACTACAGTTTTTTTTTTTCACTGCGAAATTCGTAGCAGTTTTTTTTCTGCAGGGGTCTATGGGAATTGTAATGTTAAAATCGAAATCACGCAAATTCGCAATTTACCGCGAAATCGCGATTTTAACATTACAAGTCCCATAGACTCCTGCAGAAAAAAAAACGCTGCGAATTTCGCAGTGAAAAAAAACTGTAGTGGGTAGTCATCCTAAGGGGGAAACGGCGGCCTACAAAATCTGATTGGTCGCTGCTGCCACCATTTATGAAAAGGTCGGCTCAGTTCTTCCATGGATAAGAATAAGGTAGGTACATAGGCAGGCAGGTAGGTTCAGTTTTTGTAGGTTGAGGAATGCTTATGGGCAAGGCCTTATGTCTGAACGCTGGCGCATGAAATGGCAGAGAGGCCCGGCCCTGTGCATTCACTGATTATTGCCGTCAGCTGCTGTCTGCTTTCAAGCATGAATCAGGGGCTTCACACTTATCAACTGGCTTTGATTGTGGGTCACGCAGGTTGGTTGCAATGCCCTAGTATAAACGATACCTGGAACACAAGCCAGTCCTCAGGATGCATTCTAACTCAAGAGCACGATCACGTTGTGCCTGACCAATGTTTCCATCTTGGGTAATAGCACAGTCCTAAGCGATATGGAGTGGAGTTGGCATATGAGCTGGTCTGTGGTTTTGCTTCCAACAGTTTCTACCGCACGCAGATGCTCGGTGGATACAATGTTGCGCGCTGGGGAAAACCCCAGGAATAATCCACAGCAGGCAGGCAAGCAAAGTATAAATAAGGGGGGGATTGGTTAGCTGCCTGCAACTCTTGCTTGTACCCGAATAAGGTTTTGCCTGCAACGCGGCCTTGTACTGCTTGAGGCGACGTGACATTCATGCACAAGGCACAAGTGCTGGCAGGTTTCTGCGGGCACCCACAGTGCAGCGTTGCATTCTTGAAACCGTTGCTTGACCCTTTCCCTAAAATCAGGAAGATTCGCTTACACCTCTTATGGCTTATAATAGCCGTCTCCTGGGATAACAATAGCAATACTGAGAATAATGAAAATAAAACGCATCATAGGCTGAAGAAATTAAACGCTCGGCACGTCTTTTCTTCAGCCTTACATGACTATATATCTATATATGTATACATCCATATATTTGGGTAGAAATCCATAAAAATATATATCGATATATATGCATTTCTATATATTTATATAGATATTTATCTATACACAGAAACAGATAGATAGATAGATGGATGGATAGATAGATAGATAGATAGATTGATAGAAAGACTGTATGCAATAACCATGGATGTCTGACAGTTGAAGCAGACTGGTGATGTCATTAAGGCTCTATTATGACACGTACAGCTTGGAAGCATAAATACTACAGCACGGCAGCCATTTATAGCCAGTCTCCATTGGAGATGGAAGTGGGCAGGAATGTACTGGCCTATCTTCCCAAGACGCCACAGCAGCCGGACAAATTGTATGTTCGACAGAATGGCTGTTTTATTCAGCCCATAAGGGTGACTACCCACTACAGTTTTTTTTTTTCACTGCGAAATTCGTAGCAGTTTTTTTTCTGCAGGGGTCTATGGGAATTGTAATGTTAAAATCGAAATCACGCAAATTCGCAATTTACCGCGAAATCGCGATTTTAACATTACAAGTCCCATAGACTCCTGCAGAAAAAAAAACGCTGCGAATTTCGCAGTGAAAAAAAACTGTAGTGGGTAGTCATCCTAAGGGGGAAACGGCGGCCTACAAAATCTGATTGGTCGCTGCTGCCACCATTTATGAAAAGGTCGGCTCAGTTCTTCCATGGATAAGAATAAGGTAGGTACATAGGCAGGCAGGTAGGTTCAGTTTTTGTAGGTTGAGGAATGCTTATGGGCAAGGCCTTATGTCTGAACGCTGGCGCATGAAATGGCAGAGAGGCCCGGCCCTGTGCATTCACTGATTATTGCCGTCAGCTGCTGTCTGCTTTCAAGCATGAATCAGGGGCTTCACACTTATCAACTGGCTTTGATTGTGGGTCACGCAGGTTGGTTGCAATGCCCTAGTATAAACGATACCTGGAACACAAGCCAGTCCTCAGGATGCATTCTAACTCAAGAGCACGATCACGTTGTGCCTGACCAATGTTTCCATCTTGGGTAATAGCACAGTCCTAAGCGATATGGAGTGGAGTTGGCATATGAGCTGGTCTGTGGTTTTGCTTCCAACAGTTTCCACCGCACGCAGATGCTCGGTGGATACAATGTTGCGCGCTGGGGAAAACCCCAGGAATAATCCACAGCAGGCAGGCAAGCAAAGTATAAATAAGGGGGGGATTGGTTAGCTGCCTGCAACTCTTGCTTGTACCCGAATAAGGTTTTGCCTGCAACGCGGCCTTGTACTGCTTGAGGCGACGTGACATTCATGCACAAGGCACAAGTGCTGGCAGGTTTCTGCGGGCACCCACAGTGCAGCGTTGCATTCTTGAAACCGTTGCTTGACCCTTTCCCTAAAATCAGGAAGATTCGCTTACACCTCTTATGGCTTATAATAGCCGTCTCCTGGGATAACAATAGCAATACTGAGAATAATGAAAATAAAACGCATCATAGGCTGAAGAAATTAAACGCTCGGCACGTCTTTTCTTCAGCCTTACATGACTATATATCTATATATGTATACATCCATATATTTGGGTAGAAATCCATAAAAATATATATCGATATATATGCATTTCTATATATTTATATAGATATTTATCTATACACAGAAACAGATAGATAGATAGATGGATAGATAGATAGATAGATAGATAGATAGATAGATAGATAGATAGATAGATAGATAGATAGATAGATAGATAGATAGATAGATAGATAGATAGATAGATAGATAGATAGATAGATAGATAGATAGATTGATTGATAGAAAGACTGTATGCAATAACCCTGGATGTCTGACAGTTGAAGCAGACTGGTGATGTCATTAAGGCTCTATTATGACACGTACAGCTTGGAAGCATAAATACTACAGCACGGCAGCCATTTATAGCCAGTCTCCATTGGAGATGGAAGTGGGCAGGAATGTACTGGCCTATCTTCCCAAGACGCCACAGCAGCCGGACAAATTGTATGTTCGACAGAATGGCTGTTTTATTCAGCCCATAAGGGTGACTACCCACTACAGTTTTTTTTTTTCACTGCGAAATTCGTAGCAGTTTTTTTTCTGCAGGGGTCTATGGGAATTGTAATGTTAAAATCGAAATCACGCAAATTCGCAATTTACCGCGAAATCGCGATTTTAACATTACAAGTCCCATAGACTCCTGCAGAAAAAAAAACGCTGCGAATTTCGCAGTGAAAAAAAACTGTAGTGGGTAGTCATCCTAAGGGGGAAACGGCGGCCTACAAAATCTGATTGGTCGCTGCTGCCACCATTTATGAAAAGGTCGGCTCAGTTCTTCCATGGATAAGAATAAGGTAGGTACATAGGCAGGCAGGTAGGTTCAGTTTTTGTAGGTTGAGGAATGCTTATGGGCAAGGCCTTATGTCTGAACGCTGGCGCATGAAATGGCAGAGAGGCCCGGCCCTGTGCATTCACTGATTATTGCCGTCAGCTGCTGTCTGCTTTCAAGCATGAATCAGGGGCTTCACACTTATCAACTGGCTTTGATTGTGGGTCACGCAGGTTGGTTGCAATGCCCTAGTATAAACGATACCTGGAACACAAGCCAGTCCTCAGGATGCATTCTAACTCAAGAGCACGATCACGTTGTGCCTGACCAATGTTTCCATCTTGGGTAATAGCACAGTCCTAAGCGATATGGAGTGGAGTTGGCATATGAGCTGGTCTGTGGTTTTGCTTCCAACAGTTTCTACCGCTCGCAGATGCTCGGTGGATACAATGTTGCGCGCTGGGGAAAACCCCAGGAATAATCCACAGCAGGCAGGCAAGCAAAGTATAAATAAGGGGGGGATTGGTTAGCTGCCTGCAACTCTTGCTTGTACCCGAATAAGGTTTTGCCTGCAACGCGGCCTTGTACTGCTTGAGGCGACGTGACATTCATGCACAAGGCACAAGTGCTGGCAGGTTTCTGCGGGCACCCACAGTGCAGCGTTGCATTCTTGAAACCGTTGCTTGACCCTTTCCCTAAAATCAGGAAGATTCGCTTACACCTCTTATGGCTTATAATAGCCGTCTCCTGGGATAACAATAGCAATACTGAGAATAATGAAAATAAAACGCATCATAGGCTGAAGAAATTAAACGCTCGGCACGTCTTTTCTTCAGCCTTACATGACTATATATCTATATATGTATACATCCATATATTTGGGTAGAAATCCATAAAAATATATATCGATATATATGCATTTCTATATATTTATATAGATATTTATCTATACACAGAAACAGATAGATAGATAGATGGATGGATAGATAGATAGATAGATAGATAGATTGATAGAAAGACTGTATGCAATAACCATGGATGTCTGACAGTTGAAGCAGACTGGTGATGTCATTAAGGCTCTATTATGACACGTACAGCTTGGAAGCATAAATACTACAGCACGGCAGCCATTTATAGCCAGTCTCCATTGGAGATGGAAGTGGGCAGGAATGTACTGGCCTATCTTCCCAAGACGCCACAGCAGCCGGACAAATTGTATGTTCGACAGAATGGCTGTTTTATTCAGCCCATAAGGGTGACTACCCACTACAGTTTTTTTTTTTCACTGCGAAATTCGTAGCAGTTTTTTTTCTGCAGGGGTCTATGGGAATTGTAATGTTAAAATCGAAATCACGCAAATTCGCAATTTACCGCGAAATCGCGATTTTAACATTACAAGTCCCATAGACTCCTGCAGAAAAAAAAACGCTGCGAATTTCGCAGTGAAAAAAAACTGTAGTGGGTAGTCATCCTAAGGGGGAAACGGCGGCCTACAAAATCTGATTGGTCGCTGCTGCCACCATTTATGAAAAGGTCGGCTCAGTTCTTCCATGGATAAGAATAAGGTAGGTACATAGGCAGGCAGGTAGGTTCAGTTTTTGTAGGTTGAGGAATGCTTATGGGCAAGGCCTTATGTCTGAACGCTGGCGCATGAAATGGCAGAGAGGCCCGGCCCTGTGCATTCACTGATTATTGCCGTCAGCTGCTGTCTGCTTTCAAGCATGAATCAGGGGCTTCACACTTATCAACTGGCTTTGATTGTGGGTCACGCAGGTTGGTTGCAATGCCCTAGTATAAACGATACCTGGAACACAAGCCAGTCCTCAGGATGCATTCTAACTCAAGAGCACGATCACGTTGTGCCTGACCAATGTTTCCATCTTGGGTAATAGCACAGTCCTAAGCGATATGGAGTGGAGTTGGCATATGAGCTGGTCTGTGGTTTTGCTTCCAACAGTTTCTACCGCACGCAGATGCTCGGTGGATACAATGTTGCGCGCTGGGGAAAACCCCAGGAATAATCCACAGCAGGCAGGCAAGCAAAGTATAAATAAGGGGGGGATTGGTTAGCTGCCTGCAACTCTTGCTTGTACCCGAATAAGGTTTTGCCTGCAACGCGGCCTTGTACTGCTTGAGGCGACGTGACATTCATGCACAAGGCACAAGTGCTGGCAGGTTTCTGCGGGCACCCACAGTGCAGCGTTGCATTCTTGAAACCGTTGCTTGACCCTTTCCCTAAAATCAGGAAGATTCGCTTACACCTCTTATGGCTTATAATAGCCGTCTCCTGGGATAACAATAGCAATACTGAGAATAATGAAAATAAAACGCATCATAGGCTGAAGAAATTAAACGCTCGGCACGTCTTTTCTTCAGCCTTACATGACTATATATCTATATATGTATACATCCATATATTTGGGTAGAAATCCATAAAAATATATATCGATATATATGCATTTCTATATATTTATATAGATATTTATCTATACACAGAAACAGATAGATAGATAGATGGATGGATAGATAGATAGATAGATAGATAGATTGATAGAAAGACTGTATGCAATAACCATGGATGTCTGACAGTTGAAGCAGACTGGTGATGTCATTAAGGCTCTATTATGACACGTACAGCTTGGAAGCATAAATACTACAGCACGGCAGCCATTTATAGCCAGTCTCCATTGGAGATGGAAGTGGGCAGGAATGTACTGGCCTATCTTCCCAAGACGCCACAGCAGCCGGACAAATTGTATGTTCGACAGAATGGCTGTTTTATTCAGCCCATAAGGGTGACTACCCACTACAGTTTTTTTTTTTCACTGCGAAATTCGTAGCAGTTTTTTTTCTGCAGGGGTCTATGGGAATTGTAATGTTAAAATCGAAATCACGCAAATTCGCAATTTACCGCGAAATCGCGATTTTAACATTACAAGTCCCATAGACTCCTGCAGAAAAAAAAACGCTGCGAATTTCGCAGTGAAAAAAAACTGTAGTGGGTAGTCATCCTAAGGGGGAAACGGCGGCCTACAAAATCTGATTGGTCGCTGCTGCCACCATTTATGAAAAGGTCGGCTCAGTTCTTCCATGGATAAGAATAAGGTAGGTACATAGGCAGGCAGGTAGGTTCAGTTTTTGTAGGTTGAGGAATGCTTATGGGCAAGGCCTTATGTCTGAACGCTGGCGCATGAAATGGCAGAGAGGCCCGGCCCTGTGCATTCACTGATTATTGCCGTCAGCTGCTGTCTGCTTTCAAGCATGAATCAGGGGCTTCACACTTATCAACTGGCTTTGATTGTGGGTCACGCAGGTTGGTTGCAATGCCCTAGTATAAACGATACCTGGAACACAAGCCAGTCCTCAGGATGCATTCTAACTCAAGAGCACGATCACGTTGTGCCTGACCAATGTTTCCATCTTGGGTAATAGCACAGTCCTAAGCGATATGGAGTGGAGTTGGCATATGAGCTGGTCTGTGGTTTTGCTTCCAACAGTTTCTACCGCACGCAGATGCTCGGTGGATACAATGTTGCGCGCTGGGGAAAACCCCAGGAATAATCCACAGCAGGCAGGCAAGCAAAGTATAAATAAGGGGGGGATTGGTTAGCTGCCTGCAACTCTTGCTTGTACCCGAATAAGGTTTTGCCTGCAACGCGGCCTTGTACTGCTTGAGGCGACGTGACATTCATGCACAAGGCACAAGTGCTGGCAGGTTTCTGCGGGCACCCACAGTGCAGCGTTGCATTCTTGAAACCGTTGCTTGACCCTTTCCCTAAAATCAGGAAGATTCGCTTACACCTCTTATGGCTTATAATAGCCGTCTCCTGGGATAACAATAGCAATACTGAGAATAATGAAAATAAAACGCATCATAGGCTGAAGAAATTAAACGCTCGGCACGTCTTTTCTTCAGCCTTACATGACTATATATCTATATATGTATACATCCATATATTTGGGTAGAAATCCATAAAAATATATATCGATATATATGCATTTCTATATATTTATATAGATATTTATCTATACACAGAAACAGATAGATAGATAGATGGATGGATAGATAGATAGATAGATAGATAGATAGATAGATAGATTGATAGAAAGACTGTATGCAATAACCATGGATGTCTGACAGTTGAAGCAGACTGGTGATGTCATTAAGGCTCTATTATGACACGTACAGCTTGGAAGCATAAATACTACAGCACGGCAGCCATTTATAGCCAGTCTCCATTGGAGATGGAAGTGGGCAGGAATGTACTGGCCTATCTTCCCAAGACGCCACAGCAGCCGGACAAATTGTATGTTCGACAGAATGGCTGTTTTATTCAGCCCATAAGGGTGACTACCCACTACAGTTTTTTTTTTTCACTGCGAAATTCGTAGCAGTTTTTTTTCTGCAGGGGTCTATGGGAATTGTAATGTTAAAATCGAAATCACGCAAATTCGCAATTTACCGCGAAATCGCGATTTTAACATTACAAGTCCCATAGACTCCTGCAGAAAAAAAAACGCTGCGAATTTCGCAGTGAAAAAAAACTGTAGTGGGTAGTCATCCTAAGGGGGAAACGGCGGCCTACAAAATCTGATTGGTCGCTGCTGCCACCATTTATGAAAAGGTCGGCTCAGTTCTTCCATGGATAAGAATAAGGTAGGTACATAGGCAGGCAGGTAGGTTCAGTTTTTGTAGGTTGAGGAATGCTTATGGGCAAGGCCTTATGTCTGAACGCTGGCGCATGAAATGGCAGAGAGGCCCGGCCCTGTGCATTCACTGATTATTGCCGTCAGCTGCTGTCTGCTTTCAAGCATGAATCAGGGGCTTCACACTTATCAACTGGCTTTGATTGTGGGTCACGCAGGTTGGTTGCAATGCCCTAGTATAAACGATACCTGGAACACAAGCCAGTCCTCAGGATGCATTCTAACTCAAGAGCACGATCACGTTGTGCCTGACCAATGTTTCCATCTTGGGTAATAGCACAGTCCTAAGCGATATGGAGTGGAGTTGGCATATGAGCTGGTCTGTGGTTTTGCTTCCAACAGTTTCTACCGCACGCAGATGCTCGGTGGATACAATGTTGCGCGCTGGGGAAAACCCCAGGAATAATCCACAGCAGGCAGGCAAGCAAAGTATAAATAAGGGGGGGATTGGTTAGCTGCCTGCAACTCTTGCTTGTACCCGAATAAGGTTTTGCCTGCAACGCGGCCTTGTACTGCTTGAGGCGACGTGACATTCATGCACAAGGCACAAGTGCTGGCAGGTTTCTGCGGGCACCCACAGTGCAGCGTTGCATTCTTGAAACCGTTGCTTGACCCTTTCCCTAAAATCAGGAAGATTCGCTTACACCTCTTATGGCTTATAATAGCCGTCTCCTGGGATAACAATAGCAATACTGAGAATAATGAAAATAAAACGCATCATAGGCTGAAGAAATTAAACGCTCGGCACGTCTTTTCTTCAGCCTTACATGACTATATATCTATATATGTATACATCCATATATTTGGGTAGAAATCCATAAAAATATATATCGATATATATGCATTTCTATATATTTATATAGATATTTATCTATACACAGAAACAGATAGATAGATAGATGGATGGATAGATAGATAGATAGATAGATAGATTGATAGAAAGACTGTATGCAATAACCATGGATGTCTGACAGTTGAAGCAGACTGGTGATGTCATTAAGGCTCTATTATGACACGTACAGCTTGGAAGCATAAATACTACAGCACGGCAGCCATTTATAGCCAGTCTCCATTGGAGATGGAAGTGGGCAGGAATGTACTGGCCTATCTTCCCAAGACGCCACAGCAGCCGGACAAATTGTATGTTCGACAGAATGGCTGTTTTATTCAGCCCATAAGGGTGACTACCCACTACAGTTTTTTTTTTTCACTGCGAAATTCGTAGCAGTTTTTTTTCTGCAGGGGTCTATGGGAATTGTAATGTTAAAATCGAAATCACGCAAATTCGCAATTTACCGCGAAATCGCAATTTTAACATTACAAGTCCCATAGACTCCTGCAGAAAAAAAAACGCTGCGAATTTCGCAGTGAAAAAAAACTGTAGTGGGTAGTCATCCTAAGGGGGAAACGGCGGCCTACAAAATCTGATTGGTCGCTGCTGCCACCATTTATGAAAAGGTCGGCTCAGTTCTTCCATGGATAAGAATAAGGTAGGTACATAGGCAGGCAGGCAGGTAGGTTCAGTTTTTGTAGGTTGAGGAATGCTTATGGGCAAGGCCTTATGTCTGAACGCTGGCGCATGAAATGGCAGAGAGGCCCGGCCCTGTGCATTCACTGATTATTGCCGTCAGCTGCTGTCTGCTTTCAAGCATGAATCAGGGGCTTCACACTTATCAACTGGCTTTGATTGTGGGTCACGCAGGTTGGTTGCAATGCCCTAGTATAAACGATACCTGGAACACAAGCCAGTCCTCAGGATGCATTCTAACTCAAGAGCACGATCACGTTGTGCCTGACCAATGTTTCCATCTTGGGTAATAGCACAGTCCTAAGCGATATGGAGTGGAGTTGGCATATGAGCTGGTCTGTGGTTTTGCTTCCAACAGTTTCTACCGCACGCAGATGCTCGGTGGATACAATGTTGCGCGCTGGGGAAAACCCCAGGAATAATCCACAGCAGGCAGGCAAGCAAAGTATAAATAAGGGGGGGATTGGTTAGCTGCCTGCAACTCTTGCTTGTACCCGAATAAGGTTTTGCCTGCAACGCGGCCTTGTACTGCTTGAGGCGACGTGACATTCATGCACAAGGCACAAGTGCTGGCAGGTTTCTGCGGGCACCCACAGTGCAGCGTTGCATTCTTGAAACCGTTGCTTGACCCTTTCCCTAAAATCAGGAAGATTCGCTTACACCTCTTATGGCTTATAATAGCCGTCTCCTGGGATAACAATAGCAATACTGAGAATAATGAAAATAAAACGCATCATAGGCTGAAGAAATTAAACGCTCGGCACGTCTTTTCTTCAGCCTTACATGACTATATATCTATATATGTATACATCCATATATTTGGGTAGAAATCCATAAAAATATATATCGATATATATGCATTTCTATATATTTATATAGATATTTATCTATACACAGAAACAGATAGATAGATAGATGGATGGATAGATAGATAGATAGATAGATAGATAGATTGATAGAAAGACTGTATGCAATAACCATGGATGTCTGACAGTTGAAGCAGACTGGTGATGTCATTAAGGCTCTATTATGACACGTACAGCTTGGAAGCATAAATACTACAGCACGGCAGCCATTTATAGCCAGTCTCCATTGGAGATGGAAGTGGGCAGGAATGTACTGGCCTATCTTCCCAAGACGCCACAGCAGCCGGACAAATTGTATGTTCGACAGAATGGCTGTTTTATTCAGCCCATAAGGGTGACTACCCACTACAGTTTTTTTTTTTCACTGCGAAATTCGTAGCAGTTTTTTTTCTGCAGGGGTCTATGGGAATTGTAATGTTAAAATCGAAATCACGCAAATTCGCAATTTACCGCGAAATCGCGATTTTAACATTACAAGTCCCATAGACTCCTGCAGAAAAAAAAACGCTGCGAATTTCGCAGTGAAAAAAAACTGTAGTGGGTAGTCATCCTAAGGGGGAAACGGCGGCCTACAAAATCTGATTGGTCGCTGCTGCCACCATTTATGAAAAGGTCGGCTCAGTTCTTCCATGGATAAGAATAAGGTAGGTACATAGGCAGGCAGGTAGGTTCAGTTTTTGTAGGTTGAGGAATGCTTATGGGCAAGGCCTTATGTCTGAACGCTGGCGCATGAAATGGCAGAGAGGCCCGGCCCTGTGCATTCACTGATTATTGCCGTCAGCTGCTGTCTGCTTTCAAGCATGAATCAGGGGCTTCACACTTATCAACTGGCTTTGATTGTGGGTCACGCAGGTTGGTTGCAATGCCCTAGTATAAACGATACCTGGAACACAAGCCAGTCCTCAGGATGCATTCTAACTCAAGAGCACGATCACGTTGTGCCTGACCAATGTTTCCATCTTGGGTAATAGCACAGTCCTAAGCGATATGGAGTGGAGTTGGCATATGAGCTGGTCTGTGGTTTTGCTTCCAACAGTTTCTACCGCACGCAGATGCTCGGTGGATACAATGTTGCGCGCTGGGGAAAACCCCAGGAATAATCCACAGCAGGCAGGCAAGCAAAGTATAAATAAGGGGGGGATTGGTTAGCTGCCTGCAACTCTTGCTTGTACCCGAATAAGGTTTTGCCTGCAACGCGGCCTTGTACTGCTTGAGGCGACGTGACATTCATGCACAAGGCACAAGTGCTGGCAGGTTTCTGCGGGCACCCACAGTGCAGCGTTGCATTCTTGAAACCGTTGCTTGACCCTTTCCCTAAAATCAGGAAGATTCGCTTACACCTCTTATGGCTTATAATAGCCGTCTCCTGGGATAACAATAGCAATACTGAGAATAATGAAAATAAAACGCATCATAGGCTGAAGAAATTAAACGCTCGGCACGTCTTTTCTTCAGCCTTACATGACTATATATCTATATATGTATACATCCATATATTTGGGTAGAAATCCATAAAAATATATATCGATATATATGCATTTCTATATATTTATATAGATATTTATCTATACACAGAAACAGATAGATAGATAGATGGATGGATAGATAGATAGATAGATAGATAGATAGATTGATAGAAAGACTGTATGCAATAACCATGGATGTCTGACAGTTGAAGCAGACTGGTGATGTCATTAAGGCTCTATTATGACACGTACAGCTTGGAAGCATAAATACTACAGCACGGCAGCCATTTATAGCCAGTCTCCATTGGAGATGGAAGTGGGCAGGAATGTACTGGCCTATCTTCCCAAGACGCCACAGCAGCCGGACAAATTGTATGTTCGACAGAATGGCTGTTTTATTCAGCCCATAAGGGTGACTACCCACTACAGTTTTTTTTTTTCACTGCGAAATTCGTAGCAGTTTTTTTTCTGCAGGGGTCTATGGGAATTGTAATGTTAAAATCGAAATCACGCAAATTCGCAATTTACCGCGAAATCGCGATTTTAACATTACAAGTCCCATAGACTCCTGCAGAAAAAAAAACGCTGCGAATTTCGCAGTGAAAAAAAACTGTAGTGGGTAGTCATCCTAAGGGGGAAACGGCGGCCTACAAAATCTGATTGGTCGCTGCTGCCACCATTTATGAAAAGGTCGGCTCAGTTCTTCCATGGATAAGAATAAGGTAGGTACATAGGCAGGCAGGTAGGTTCAGTTTTTGTAGGTTGAGGAATGCTTATGGGCAAGGCCTTATGTCTGAACGCTGGCGCATGAAATGGCAGAGAGGCCCGGCCCTGTGCATTCACTGATTATTGCCGTCAGCTGCTGTCTGCTTTCAAGCATGAATCAGGGGCTTCACACTTATCAACTGGCTTTGATTGTGGGTCACGCAGGTTGGTTGCAATGCCCTAGTATAAACGATACCTGGAACACAAGCCAGTCCTCAGGATGCATTCTAACTCAAGAGCACGATCACGTTGTGCCTGACCAATGTTTCCATCTTGGGTAATAGCACAGTCCTAAGCGATATGGAGTGGAGTTGGCATATGAGCTGGTCTGTGGTTTTGCTTCCAACAGTTTCTACCGCACGCAGATGCTCGGTGGATACAATGTTGCGCGCTGGGGAAAACCCCAGGAATAATCCACAGCAGGCAGGCAAGCAAAGTATAAATAAGGGGGGGATTGGTTAGCTGCCTGCAACTCTTGCTTGTACCCGAATAAGGTTTTGCCTGCAACGCGGCCTTGTACTGCTTGAGGCGACGTGACATTCATGCACAAGGCACAAGTGCTGGCAGGTTTCTGCGGGCACCCACAGTGCAGCGTTGCATTCTTGAAACCGTTGCTTGACCCTTTCCCTAAAATCAGGAAGATTCGCTTACACCTCTTATGGCTTATAATAGCCGTCTCCTGGGATAACAATAGCAATACTGAGAATAATGAAAATAAAACGCATCATAGGCTGAAGAAATTAAACGCTCGGCACGTCTTTTCTTCAGCCTTACATGACTATATATCTATATATGTATACATCCATATATTTGGGTAGAAATCCATAAAAATATATATCGATATATATGCATTTCTATATATTTATATAGATATTTATCTATACACAGAAACAGATAGATAGATAGATGGATGGATAGATAGATAGATAGATTGATAGAAAGACTGTATGCAATAACCATGGATGTCTGACAGTTGAAGCAGACTGGTGATGTCATTAAGGCTCTATTATGACACGTACAGCTTGGAAGCATAAATACTACAGCACGGCAGCCATTTATAGCCAGTCTCCATTGGAGATGGAAGTGGGCAGGAATGTACTGGCCTATCTTCCCAAGACGCCACAGCAGCCGGACAAATTGTATGTTCGACAGAATGGCTGTTTTATTCAGCCCATAAGGGTGACTACCCACTACAGTTTTTTTTTTTCACTGCGAAATTCGTAGCAGTTTTTTTTCTGCAGGGGTCTATGGGAATTGTAATGTTAAAATCGAAATCACGCAAATTCGCAATTTACCGCGAAATCGCGATTTTAACATTACAAGTCCCATAGACTCCTGCAGAAAAAAAAACGCTGCGAATTTCGCAGTGAAAAAAAACTGTAGTGGGTAGTCATCCTAAGGGGGAAACGGCGGCCTACAAAATCTGATTGGTCGCTGCTGCCACCATTTATGAAAAGGTCGGCTCAGTTCTTCCATGGATAAGAATAAGGTAGGTACATAGGCAGGCAGGTAGGTTCAGTTTTTGTAGGTTGAGGAATGCTTATGGGCAAGGCCTTATGTCTGAACGCTGGCGCATGAAATGGCAGAGAGGCCCGGCCCTGTGCATTCACTGATTATTGCCGTCAGCTGCTGTCTGCTTTCAAGCATGAATCAGGGGCTTCACACTTATCAACTGGCTTTGATTGTGGGTCACGCAGGTTGGTTGCAATGCCCTAGTATAAACGATACCTGGAACACAAGCCAGTCCTCAGGATGCATTCTAACTCAAGAGCACGATCACGTTGTGCCTGACCAATGTTTCCATCTTGGGTAATAGCACAGTCCTAAGCGATATGGAGTGGAGTTGGCATATGAGCTGGTCTGTGGTTTTGCTTCCAACAGTTTCCACCGCACGCAGATGCTCGGTGGATACAATGTTGCGCGCTGGGGAAAACCCCAGGAATAATCCACAGCAGGCAGGCAAGCAAAGTATAAATAAGGGGGGGATTGGTTAGCTGCCTGCAACTCTTGCTTGTACCCGAATAAGGTTTTGCCTGCAACGCGGCCTTGTACTGCTTGAGGCGACGTGACATTCATGCACAAGGCACAAGTGCTGGCAGGTTTCTGCGGGCACCCACAGTGCAGCGTTGCATTCTTGAAACCGTTGCTTGACCCTTTCCCTAAAATCAGGAAGATTCGCTTACACCTCTTATGGCTTATAATAGCCGTCTCCTGGGATAACAATAGCAATACTGAGAATAATGAAAATAAAACGCATCATAGGCTGAAGAAATTAAACGCTCGGCACGTCTTTTCTTCAGCCTTACATGACTATATATCTATATATGTATACATCCATATATTTGGGTAGAAATCCATAAAAATATATATCGATATATATGCATTTCTATATATTTATATAGATATTTATCTATACACAGAAACAGATAGATAGATAGATGGATAGATAGATAGATAGATAGATAGATAGATAGATAGATAGATAGATAGATAGATAGATAGATAGATAGATAGATAGATAGATAGATAGATAGATAGATAGATAGATAGATAGATAGATAGATAGATTGATTGATAGAAAGACTGTATGCAATAACCCTGGATGTCTGACAGTTGAAGCAGACTGGTGATGTCATTAAGGCTCTATTATGACACGTACAGCTTGGAAGCATAAATACTACAGCACGGCAGCCATTTATAGCCAGTCTCCATTGGAGATGGAAGTGGGCAGGAATGTACTGGCCTATCTTCCCAAGACGCCACAGCAGCCGGACAAATTGTATGTTCGACAGAATGGCTGTTTTATTCAGCCCATAAGGGTGACTACCCACTACAGTTTTTTTTTTTCACTGCGAAATTCGTAGCAGTTTTTTTTCTGCAGGGGTCTATGGGAATTGTAATGTTAAAATCGAAATCACGCAAATTCGCAATTTACCGCGAAATCGCGATTTTAACATTACAAGTCCCATAGACTCCTGCAGAAAAAAAAACGCTGCGAATTTCGCAGTGAAAAAAAACTGTAGTGGGTAGTCATCCTAAGGGGGAAACGGCGGCCTACAAAATCTGATTGGTCGCTGCTGCCACCATTTATGAAAAGGTCGGCTCAGTTCTTCCATGGATAAGAATAAGGTAGGTACATAGGCAGGCAGGTAGGTTCAGTTTTTGTAGGTTGAGGAATGCTTATGGGCAAGGCCTTATGTCTGAACGCTGGCGCATGAAATGGCAGAGAGGCCCGGCCCTGTGCATTCACTGATTATTGCCGTCAGCTGCTGTCTGCTTTCAAGCATGAATCAGGGGCTTCACACTTATCAACTGGCTTTGATTGTGGGTCACGCAGGTTGGTTGCAATGCCCTAGTATAAACGATACCTGGAACACAAGCCAGTCCTCAGGATGCATTCTAACTCAAGAGCACGATCACGTTGTGCCTGACCAATGTTTCCATCTTGGGTAATAGCACAGTCCTAAGCGATATGGAGTGGAGTTGGCATATGAGCTGGTCTGTGGTTTTGCTTCCAACAGTTTCTACCGCTCGCAGATGCTCGGTGGATACAATGTTGCGCGCTGGGGAAAACCCCAGGAATAATCCACAGCAGGCAGGCAAGCAAAGTATAAATAAGGGGGGGATTGGTTAGCTGCCTGCAACTCTTGCTTGTACCCGAATAAGGTTTTGCCTGCAACGCGGCCTTGTACTGCTTGAGGCGACGTGACATTCATGCACAAGGCACAAGTGCTGGCAGGTTTCTGCGGGCACCCACAGTGCAGCGTTGCATTCTTGAAACCGTTGCTTGACCCTTTCCCTAAAATCAGGAAGATTCGCTTACACCTCTTATGGCTTATAATAGCCGTCTCCTGGGATAACAATAGCAATACTGAGAATAATGAAAATAAAACGCATCATAGGCTGAAGAAATTAAACGCTCGGCACGTCTTTTCTTCAGCCTTACATGACTATATATCTATATATGTATACATCCATATATTTGGGTAGAAATCCATAAAAATATATATCGATATATATGCATTTCTATATATTTATATAGATATTTATCTATACACAGAAACAGATAGATAGATAGATGGATGGATAGATAGATAGATAGATAGATAGATTGATAGAAAGACTGTATGCAATAACCATGGATGTCTGACAGTTGAAGCAGACTGGTGATGTCATTAAGGCTCTATTATGACACGTACAGCTTGGAAGCATAAATACTACAGCACGGCAGCCATTTATAGCCAGTCTCCATTGGAGATGGAAGTGGGCAGGAATGTACTGGCCTATCTTCCCAAGACGCCACAGCAGCCGGACAAATTGTATGTTCGACAGAATGGCTGTTTTATTCAGCCCATAAGGGTGACTACCCACTACAGTTTTTTTTTTTCACTGCGAAATTCGTAGCAGTTTTTTTTCTGCAGGGGTCTATGGGAATTGTAATGTTAAAATCGAAATCACGCAAATTCGCAATTTACCGCGAAATCGCGATTTTAACATTACAAGTCCCATAGACTCCTGCAGAAAAAAAAACGCTGCGAATTTCGCAGTGAAAAAAAACTGTAGTGGGTAGTCATCCTAAGGGGGAAACGGCGGCCTACAAAATCTGATTGGTCGCTGCTGCCACCATTTATGAAAAGGTCGGCTCAGTTCTTCCATGGATAAGAATAAGGTAGGTACATAGGCAGGCAGGTAGGTTCAGTTTTTGTAGGTTGAGGAATGCTTATGGGCAAGGCCTTATGTCTGAACGCTGGCGCATGAAATGGCAGAGAGGCCCGGCCCTGTGCATTCACTGATTATTGCCGTCAGCTGCTGTCTGCTTTCAAGCATGAATCAGGGGCTTCACACTTATCAACTGGCTTTGATTGTGGGTCACGCAGGTTGGTTGCAATGCCCTAGTATAAACGATACCTGGAACACAAGCCAGTCCTCAGGATGCATTCTAACTCAAGAGCACGATCACGTTGTGCCTGACCAATGTTTCCATCTTGGGTAATAGCACAGTCCTAAGCGATATGGAGTGGAGTTGGCATATGAGCTGGTCTGTGGTTTTGCTTCCAACAGTTTCTACCGCACGCAGATGCTCGGTGGATACAATGTTGCGCGCTGGGGAAAACCCCAGGAATAATCCACAGCAGGCAGGCAAGCAAAGTATAAATAAGGGGGGGATTGGTTAGCTGCCTGCAACTCTTGCTTGTACCCGAATAAGGTTTTGCCTGCAACGCGGCCTTGTACTGCTTGAGGCGACGTGACATTCATGCACAAGGCACAAGTGCTGGCAGGTTTCTGCGGGCACCCACAGTGCAGCGTTGCATTCTTGAAACCGTTGCTTGACCCTTTCCCTAAAATCAGGAAGATTCGCTTACACCTCTTATGGCTTATAATAGCCGTCTCCTGGGATAACAATAGCAATACTGAGAATAATGAAAATAAAACGCATCATAGGCTGAAGAAATTAAACGCTCGGCACGTCTTTTCTTCAGCCTTACATGACTATATATCTATATATGTATACATCCATATATTTGGGTAGAAATCCATAAAAATATATATCGATATATATGCATTTCTATATATTTATATAGATATTTATCTATACACAGAAACAGATAGATAGATAGATGGATGGATAGATAGATAGATAGATAGATAGATTGATAGAAAGACTGTATGCAATAACCATGGATGTCTGACAGTTGAAGCAGACTGGTGATGTCATTAAGGCTCTATTATGACACGTACAGCTTGGAAGCATAAATACTACAGCACGGCAGCCATTTATAGCCAGTCTCCATTGGAGATGGAAGTGGGCAGGAATGTACTGGCCTATCTTCCCAAGACGCCACAGCAGCCGGACAAATTGTATGTTCGACAGAATGGCTGTTTTATTCAGCCCATAAGGGTGACTACCCACTACAGTTTTTTTTTTTCACTGCGAAATTCGTAGCAGTTTTTTTTCTGCAGGGGTCTATGGGAATTGTAATGTTAAAATCGAAATCACGCAAATTCGCAATTTACCGCGAAATCGCGATTTTAACATTACAAGTCCCATAGACTCCTGCAGAAAAAAAAACGCTGCGAATTTCGCAGTGAAAAAAAACTGTAGTGGGTAGTCATCCTAAGGGGGAAACGGCGGCCTACAAAATCTGATTGGTCGCTGCTGCCACCATTTATGAAAAGGTCGGCTCAGTTCTTCCATGGATAAGAATAAGGTAGGTACATAGGCAGGCAGGTAGGTTCAGTTTTTGTAGGTTGAGGAATGCTTATGGGCAAGGCCTTATGTCTGAACGCTGGCGCATGAAATGGCAGAGAGGCCCGGCCCTGTGCATTCACTGATTATTGCCGTCAGCTGCTGTCTGCTTTCAAGCATGAATCAGGGGCTTCACACTTATCAACTGGCTTTGATTGTGGGTCACGCAGGTTGGTTGCAATGCCCTAGTATAAACGATACCTGGAACACAAGCCAGTCCTCAGGATGCATTCTAACTCAAGAGCACGATCACGTTGTGCCTGACCAATGTTTCCATCTTGGGTAATAGCACAGTCCTAAGCGATATGGAGTGGAGTTGGCATATGAGCTGGTCTGTGGTTTTGCTTCCAACAGTTTCTACCGCACGCAGATGCTCGGTGGATACAATGTTGCGCGCTGGGGAAAACCCCAGGAATAATCCACAGCAGGCAGGCAAGCAAAGTATAAATAAGGGGGGGATTGGTTAGCTGCCTGCAACTCTTGCTTGTACCCGAATAAGGTTTTGCCTGCAACGCGGCCTTGTACTGCTTGAGGCGACGTGACATTCATGCACAAGGCACAAGTGCTGGCAGGTTTCTGCGGGCACCCACAGTGCAGCGTTGCATTCTTGAAACCGTTGCTTGACCCTTTCCCTAAAATCAGGAAGATTCGCTTACACCTCTTATGGCTTATAATAGCCGTCTCCTGGGATAACAATAGCAATACTGAGAATAATGAAAATAAAACGCATCATAGGCTGAAGAAATTAAACGCTCGGCACGTCTTTTCTTCAGCCTTACATGACTATATATCTATATATGTATACATCCATATATTTGGGTAGAAATCCATAAAAATATATATCGATATATATGCATTTCTATATATTTATATAGATATTTATCTATACACAGAAACAGATAGATAGATAGATGGATGGATAGATAGATAGATAGATAGATAGATAGATAGATAGATTGATAGAAAGACTGTATGCAATAACCATGGATGTCTGACAGTTGAAGCAGACTGGTGATGTCATTAAGGCTCTATTATGACACGTACAGCTTGGAAGCATAAATACTACAGCACGGCAGCCATTTATAGCCAGTCTCCATTGGAGATGGAAGTGGGCAGGAATGTACTGGCCTATCTTCCCAAGACGCCACAGCAGCCGGACAAATTGTATGTTCGACAGAATGGCTGTTTTATTCAGCCCATAAGGGTGACTACCCACTACAGTTTTTTTTTTTCACTGCGAAATTCGTAGCAGTTTTTTTTCTGCAGGGGTCTATGGGAATTGTAATGTTAAAATCGAAATCACGCAAATTCGCAATTTACCGCGAAATCGCGATTTTAACATTACAAGTCCCATAGACTCCTGCAGAAAAAAAAACGCTGCGAATTTCGCAGTGAAAAAAAACTGTAGTGGGTAGTCATCCTAAGGGGGAAACGGCGGCCTACAAAATCTGATTGGTCGCTGCTGCCACCATTTATGAAAAGGTCGGCTCAGTTCTTCCATGGATAAGAATAAGGTAGGTACATAGGCAGGCAGGTAGGTTCAGTTTTTGTAGGTTGAGGAATGCTTATGGGCAAGGCCTTATGTCTGAACGCTGGCGCATGAAATGGCAGAGAGGCCCGGCCCTGTGCATTCACTGATTATTGCCGTCAGCTGCTGTCTGCTTTCAAGCATGAATCAGGGGCTTCACACTTATCAACTGGCTTTGATTGTGGGTCACGCAGGTTGGTTGCAATGCCCTAGTATAAACGATACCTGGAACACAAGCCAGTCCTCAGGATGCATTCTAACTCAAGAGCACGATCACGTTGTGCCTGACCAATGTTTCCATCTTGGGTAATAGCACAGTCCTAAGCGATATGGAGTGGAGTTGGCATATGAGCTGGTCTGTGGTTTTGCTTCCAACAGTTTCTACCGCACGCAGATGCTCGGTGGATACAATGTTGCGCGCTGGGGAAAACCCCAGGAATAATCCACAGCAGGCAGGCAAGCAAAGTATAAATAAGGGGGGGATTGGTTAGCTGCCTGCAACTCTTGCTTGTACCCGAATAAGGTTTTGCCTGCAACGCGGCCTTGTACTGCTTGAGGCGACGTGACATTCATGCACAAGGCACAAGTGCTGGCAGGTTTCTGCGGGCACCCACAGTGCAGCGTTGCATTCTTGAAACCGTTGCTTGACCCTTTCCCTAAAATCAGGAAGATTCGCTTACACCTCTTATGGCTTATAATAGCCGTCTCCTGGGATAACAATAGCAATACTGAGAATAATGAAAATAAAACGCATCATAGGCTGAAGAAATTAAACGCTCGGCACGTCTTTTCTTCAGCCTTACATGACTATATATCTATATATGTATACATCCATATATTTGGGTAGAAATCCATAAAAATATATATCGATATATATGCATTTCTATATATTTATATAGATATTTATCTATACACAGAAACAGATAGATAGATAGATGGATGGATAGATAGATAGATAGATAGATAGATAGATAGATAGATTGATAGAAAGACTGTATGCAATAACCATGGATGTCTGACAGTTGAAGCAGACTGGTGATGTCATTAAGGCTCTATTATGACACGTACAGCTTGGAAGCATAAATACTACAGCACGGCAGCCATTTATAGCCAGTCTCCATTGGAGATGGAAGTGGGCAGGAATGTACTGGCCTATCTTCCCAAGACGCCACAGCAGCCGGACAAATTGTATGTTCGACAGAATGGCTGTTTTATTCAGCCCATAAGGGTGACTACCCACTACAGTTTTTTTTTTTCACTGCGAAATTCGTAGCAGTTTTTTTTCTGCAGGGGTCTATGGGAATTGTAATGTTAAAATCGAAATCACGCAAATTCGCAATTTACCGCGAAATCGCGATTTTAACATTACAAGTCCCATAGACTCCTGCAGAAAAAAAAACGCTGCGAATTTCGCAGTGAAAAAAAACTGTAGTGGGTAGTCATCCTAAGGGGGAAACGGCGGCCTACAAAATCTGATTGGTCGCTGCTGCCACCATTTATGAAAAGGTCGGCTCAGTTCTTCCATGGATAAGAATAAGGTAGGTACATAGGCAGGCAGGTAGGTTCAGTTTTTGTAGGTTGAGGAATGCTTATGGGCAAGGCCTTATGTCTGAACGCTGGCGCATGAAATGGCAGAGAGGCCCGGCCCTGTGCATTCACTGATTATTGCCGTCAGCTGCTGTCTGCTTTCAAGCATGAATCAGGGGCTTCACACTTATCAACTGGCTTTGATTGTGGGTCACGCAGGTTGGTTGCAATGCCCTAGTATAAACGATACCTGGAACACAAGCCAGTCCTCAGGATGCATTCTAACTCAAGAGCACGATCACGTTGTGCCTGACCAATGTTTCCATCTTGGGTAATAGCACAGTCCTAAGCGATATGGAGTGGAGTTGGCATATGAGCTGGTCTGTGGTTTTGCTTCCAACAGTTTCTACCGCACGCAGATGCTCGGTGGATACAATGTTGCGCGCTGGGGAAAACCCCAGGAATAATCCACAGCAGGCAGGCAAGCAAAGTATAAATAAGGGGGGGATTGGTTAGCTGCCTGCAACTCTTGCTTGTACCCGAATAAGGTTTTGCCTGCAACGCGGCCTTGTACTGCTTGAGGCGACGTGACATTCATGCACAAGGCACAAGTGCTGGCAGGTTTCTGCGGGCACCCACAGTGCAGCGTTGCATTCTTGAAACCGTTGCTTGACCCTTTCCCTAAAATCAGGAAGATTCGCTTACACCTCTTATGGCTTATAATAGCCGTCTCCTGGGATAACAATAGCAATACTGAGAATAATGAAAATAAAACGCATCATAGGCTGAAGAAATTAAACGCTCGGCACGTCTTTTCTTCAGCCTTACATGACTATATATCTATATATGTATACATCCATATATTTGGGTAGAAATCCATAAAAATATATATCGATATATATGCATTTCTATATATTTATATAGATATTTATCTATACACAGAAACAGATAGATAGATAGATGGATGGATAGATAGATAGATAGATAGATAGATTGATAGAAAGACTGTATGCAATAACCATGGATGTCTGACAGTTGAAGCAGACTGGTGATGTCATTAAGGCTCTATTATGACACGTACAGCTTGGAAGCATAAATACTACAGCACGGCAGCCATTTATAGCCAGTCTCCATTGGAGATGGAAGTGGGCAGGAATGTACTGGCCTATCTTCCCAAGACGCCACAGCAGCCGGACAAATTGTATGTTCGACAGAATGGCTGTTTTATTCAGCCCATAAGGGTGACTACCCACTACAGTTTTTTTTTTTCACTGCGAAATTCGTAGCAGTTTTTTTTCTGCAGGGGTCTATGGGAATTGTAATGTTAAAATCGAAATCACGCAAATTCGCAATTTACCGCGAAATCGCGATTTTAACATTACAAGTCCCATAGACTCCTGCAGAAAAAAAAACGCTGCGAATTTCGCAGTGAAAAAAAACTGTAGTGGGTAGTCATCCTAAGGGGGAAACGGCGGCCTACAAAATCTGATTGGTCGCTGCTGCCACCATTTATGAAAAGGTCGGCTCAGTTCTTCCATGGATAAGAATAAGGTAGGTACATAGGCAGGCAGGTAGGTTCAGTTTTTGTAGGTTGAGGAATGCTTATGGGCAAGGCCTTATGTCTGAACGCTGGCGCATGAAATGGCAGAGAGGCCCGGCCCTGTGCATTCACTGATTATTGCCGTCAGCTGCTGTCTGCTTTCAAGCATGAATCAGGGGCTTCACACTTATCAACTGGCTTTGATTGTGGGTCACGCAGGTTGGTTGCAATGCCCTAGTATAAACGATACCTGGAACACAAGCCAGTCCTCAGGATGCATTCTAACTCAAGAGCACGATCACGTTGTGCCTGACCAATGTTTCCATCTTGGGTAATAGCACAGTCCTAAGCGATATGGAGTGGAGTTGGCATATGAGCTGGTCTGTGGTTTTGCTTCCAACAGTTTCTACCGCACGCAGATGCTCGGTGGATACAATGTTGCGCGCTGGGGAAAACCCCAGGAATAATCCACAGCAGGCAGGCAAGCAAAGTATAAATAAGGGGGGGATTGGTTAGCTGCCTGCAACTCTTGCTTGTACCCGAATAAGGTTTTGCCTGCAACGCGGCCTTGTACTGCTTGAGGCGACGTGACATTCATGCACAAGGCACAAGTGCTGGCAGGTTTCTGCGGGCACCCACAGTGCAGCGTTGCATTCTTGAAACCGTTGCTTGACCCTTTCCCTAAAATCAGGAAGATTCGCTTACACCTCTTATGGCTTATAATAGCCGTCTCCTGGGATAACAATAGCAATACTGAGAATAATGAAAATAAAACGCATCATAGGCTGAAGAAATTAAACGCTCGGCACGTCTTTTCTTCAGCCTTACATGACTATATATCTATATATGTATACATCCATATATTTGGGTAGAAATCCATAAAAATATATATCGATATATATGCATTTCTATATATTTATATAGATATTTATCTATACACAGAAACAGATAGATAGATAGATGGATGGATAGATAGATAGATAGATAGATAGATTGATAGAAAGACTGTATGCAATAACCATGGATGTCTGACAGTTGAAGCAGACTGGTGATGTCATTAAGGCTCTATTATGACACGTACAGCTTGGAAGCATAAATACTACAGCACGGCAGCCATTTATAGCCAGTCTCCATTGGAGATGGAAGTGGGCAGGAATGTACTGGCCTATCTTCCCAAGACGCCACAGCAGCCGGACAAATTGTATGTTCGACAGAATGGCTGTTTTATTCAGCCCATAAGGGTGACTACCCACTACAGTTTTTTTTTTTCACTGCGAAATTCGTAGCAGTTTTTTTTCTGCAGGGGTCTATGGGAATTGTAATGTTAAAATCGAAATCACGCAAATTCGCAATTTACCGCGAAATCGCGATTTTAACATTACAAGTCCCATAGACTCCTGCAGAAAAAAAAACGCTGCGAATTTCGCAGTGAAAAAAAACTGTAGTGGGTAGTCATCCTAAGGGGGAAACGGCGGCCTACAAAATCTGATTGGTCGCTGCTGCCACCATTTATGAAAAGGTCGGCTCAGTTCTTCCATGGATAAGAATAAGGTAGGTACATAGGCAGGCAGGTAGGTTCAGTTTTTGTAGGTTGAGGAATGCTTATGGGCAAGGCCTTATGTCTGAACGCTGGCGCATGAAATGGCAGAGAGGCCCGGCCCTGTGCATTCACTGATTATTGCCGTCAGCTGCTGTCTGCTTTCAAGCATGAATCAGGGGCTTCACACTTATCAACTGGCTTTGATTGTGGGTCACGCAGGTTGGTTGCAATGCCCTAGTATAAACGATACCTGGAACACAAGCCAGTCCTCAGGATGCATTCTAACTCAAGAGCACGATCACGTTGTGCCTGACCAATGTTTCCATCTTGGGTAATAGCACAGTCCTAAGCGATATGGAGTGGAGTTGGCATATGAGCTGGTCTGTGGTTTTGCTTCCAACAGTTTCTACCGCACGCAGATGCTCGGTGGATACAATGTTGCGCGCTGGGGAAAACCCCAGGAATAATCCACAGCAGGCAGGCAAGCAAAGTATAAATAAGGGGGGGATTGGTTAGCTGCCTGCAACTCTTGCTTGTACCCGAATAAGGTTTTGCCTGCAACGCGGCCTTGTACTGCTTGAGGCGACGTGACATTCATGCACAAGGCACAAGTGCTGGCAGGTTTCTGCGGGCACCCACAGTGCAGCGTTGCATTCTTGAAACCGTTGCTTGACCCTTTCCCTAAAATCAGGAAGATTCGCTTACACCTCTTATGGCTTATAATAGCCGTCTCCTGGGATAACAATAGCAATACTGAGAATAATGAAAATAAAACGCATCATAGGCTGAAGAAATTAAACGCTCGGCACGTCTTTTCTTCAGCCTTACATGACTATATATCTATATATGTATACATCCATATATTTGGGTAGAAATCCATAAAAATATATATCGATATATATGCATTTCTATATATTTATATAGATATTTATCTATACACAGAAACAGATAGATAGATAGATGGATGGATAGATAGATAGATAGATAGATAGATAGATTGATAGAAAGACTGTATGCAATAACCATGGATGTCTGACAGTTGAAGCAGACTGGTGATGTCATTAAGGCTCTATTATGACACGTACAGCTTGGAAGCATAAATACTACAGCACGGCAGCCATTTATAGCCAGTCTCCATTGGAGATGGAAGTGGGCAGGAATGTACTGGCCTATCTTCCCAAGACGCCACAGCAGCCGGACAAATTGTATGTTCGACAGAATGGCTGTTTTATTCAGCCCATAAGGGTGACTACCCACTACAGTTTTTTTTTTTCACTGCGAAATTCGTAGCAGTTTTTTTTCTGCAGGGGTCTATGGGAATTGTAATGTTAAAATCGAAATCACGCAAATTCGCAATTTACCGCGAAATCGCGATTTTAACATTACAAGTCCCATAGACTCCTGCAGAAAAAAAAACGCTGCGAATTTCGCAGTGAAAAAAAACTGTAGTGGGTAGTCATCCTAAGGGGGAAACGGCGGCCTACAAAATCTGATTGGTCGCTGCTGCCACCATTTATGAAAAGGTCGGCTCAGTTCTTCCATGGATAAGAATAAGGTAGGTACATAGGCAGGCAGGTAGGTTCAGTTTTTGTAGGTTGAGGAATGCTTATGGGCAAGGCCTTATGTCTGAACGCTGGCGCATGAAATGGCAGAGAGGCCCGGCCCTGTGCATTCACTGATTATTGCCGTCAGCTGCTGTCTGCTTTCAAGCATGAATCAGGGGCTTCACACTTATCAACTGGCTTTGATTGTGGGTCACGCAGGTTGGTTGCAATGCCCTAGTATAAACGATACCTGGAACACAAGCCAGTCCTCAGGATGCATTCTAACTCAAGAGCACGATCACGTTGTGCCTGACCAATGTTTCCATCTTGGGTAATAGCACAGTCCTAAGCGATATGGAGTGGAGTTGGCATATGAGCTGGTCTGTGGTTTTGCTTCCAACAGTTTCTACCGCACGCAGATGCTCGGTGGATACAATGTTGCGCGCTGGGGAAAACCCCAGGAATAATCCACAGCAGGCAGGCAAGCAAAGTATAAATAAGGGGGGGATTGGTTAGCTGCCTGCAACTCTTGCTTGTACCCGAATAAGGTTTTGCCTGCAACGCGGCCTTGTACTGCTTGAGGCGACGTGACATTCATGCACAAGGCACAAGTGCTGGCAGGTTTCTGCGGGCACCCACAGTGCAGCGTTGCATTCTTGAAACCGTTGCTTGACCCTTTCCCTAAAATCAGGAAGATTCGCTTACACCTCTTATGGCTTATAATAGCCGTCTCCTGGGATAACAATAGCAATACTGAGAATAATGAAAATAAAACGCATCATAGGCTGAAGAAATTAAACGCTCGGCACGTCTTTTCTTCAGCCTTACATGACTATATATCTATATATGTATACATCCATATATTTGGGTAGAAATCCATAAAAATATATATCGATATATATGCATTTCTATATATTTATATAGATATTTATCTATACACAGAAACAGATAGATAGATAGATGGATGGATAGATAGATAGATAGATAGATAGATTGATAGAAAGACTGTATGCAATAACCATGGATGTCTGACAGTTGAAGCAGACTGGTGATGTCATTAAGGCTCTATTATGACACGTACAGCTTGGAAGCATAAATACTACAGCACGGCAGCCATTTATAGCCAGTCTCCATTGGAGATGGAAGTGGGCAGGAATGTACTGGCCTATCTTCCCAAGACGCCACAGCAGCCGGACAAATTGTATGTTCGACAGAATGGCTGTTTTATTCAGCCCATAAGGGTGACTACCCACTACAGTTTTTTTTTTTCACTGCGAAATTCGTAGCAGTTTTTTTTCTGCAGGGGTCTATGGGAATTGTAATGTTAAAATCGAAATCACGCAAATTCGCAATTTACCGCGAAATCGCGATTTTAACATTACAAGTCCCATAGACTCCTGCAGAAAAAAAAACGCTGCGAATTTCGCAGTGAAAAAAAACTGTAGTGGGTAGTCATCCTAAGGGGGAAACGGCGGCCTACAAAATCTGATTGGTCGCTGCTGCCACCATTTATGAAAAGGTCGGCTCAGTTCTTCCATGGATAAGAATAAGGTAGGTACATAGGCAGGCAGGTAGGTTCAGTTTTTGTAGGTTGAGGAATGCTTATGGGCAAGGCCTTATGTCTGAACGCTGGCGCATGAAATGGCAGAGAGGCCCGGCCCTGTGCATTCACTGATTATTGCCGTCAGCTGCTGTCTGCTTTCAAGCATGAATCAGGGGCTTCACACTTATCAACTGGCTTTGATTGTGGGTCACGCAGGTTGGTTGCAATGCCCTAGTATAAACGATACCTGGAACACAAGCCAGTCCTCAGGATGCATTCTAACTCAAGAGCACGATCACGTTGTGCCTGACCAATGTTTCCATCTTGGGTAATAGCACAGTCCTAAGCGATATGGAGTGGAGTTGGCATATGAGCTGGTCTGTGGTTTTGCTTCCAACAGTTTCTACCGCACGCAGATGCTCGGTGGATACAATGTTGCGCGCTGGGGAAAACCCCAGGAATAATCCACAGCAGGCAGGCAAGCAAAGTATAAATAAGGGGGGGATTGGTTAGCTGCCTGCAACTCTTGCTTGTACCCGAATAAGGTTTTGCCTGCAACGCGGCCTTGTACTGCTTGAGGCGACGTGACATTCATGCACAAGGCACAAGTGCTGGCAGGTTTCTGCGGGCACCCACAGTGCAGCGTTGCATTCTTGAAACCGTTGCTTGACCCTTTCCCTAAAATCAGGAAGATTCGCTTACACCTCTTATGGCTTATAATAGCCGTCTCCTGGGATAACAATAGCAATACTGAGAATAATGAAAATAAAACGCATCATAGGCTGAAGAAATTAAACGCTCGGCACGTCTTTTCTTCAGCCTTACATGACTATATATCTATATATGTATACATCCATATATTTGGGTAGAAATCCATAAAAATATATATCGATATATATGCATTTCTATATATTTATATAGATATTTATCTATACACAGAAACAGATAGATAGATAGATGGATGGATAGATAGATAGATAGATAGATAGATAGATAGATAGATAGATAGATAGATTGATAGAAAGACTGTATGCAATAACCATGGATGTCTGACAGTTGAAGCAGACTGGTGATGTCATTAAGGCTCTATTATGACACGTACAGCTTGGAAGCATAAATACTACAGCACGGCAGCCATTTATAGCCAGTCTCCATTGGAGATGGAAGTGGGCAGGAATGTACTGGCCTATCTTCCCAAGACGCCACAGCAGCCGGACAAATTGTATGTTCGACAGAATGGCTGTTTTATTCAGCCCATAAGGGTGACTACCCACTACAGTTTTTTTTTTTCACTGCGAAATTCGTAGCAGTTTTTTTTCTGCAGGGGTCTATGGGAATTGTAATGTTAAAATCGAAATCACGCAAATTCGCAATTTACCGCGAAATCGCGATTTTAACATTACAAGTCCCATAGACTCCTGCAGAAAAAAAAACGCTGCGAATTTCGCAGTGAAAAAAAACTGTAGTGGGTAGTCATCCTAAGGGGGAAACGGCGGCCTACAAAATCTGATTGGTCGCTGCTGCCACCATTTATGAAAAGGTCGGCTCAGTTCTTCCATGGATAAGAATAAGGTAGGTACATAGGCAGGCAGGTAGGTTCAGTTTTTGTAGGTTGAGGAATGCTTATGGGCAAGGCCTTATGTCTGAACGCTGGCGCATGAAATGGCAGAGAGGCCCGGCCCTGTGCATTCACTGATTATTGCCGTCAGCTGCTGTCTGCTTTCAAGCATGAATCAGGGGCTTCACACTTATCAACTGGCTTTGATTGTGGGTCACGCAGGTTGGTTGCAATGCCCTAGTATAAACGATACCTGGAACACAAGCCAGTCCTCAGGATGCATTCTAACTCAAGAGCACGATCACGTTGTGCCTGACCAATGTTTCCATCTTGGGTAATAGCACAGTCCTAAGCGATATGGAGTGGAGTTGGCATATGAGCTGGTCTGTGGTTTTGCTTCCAACAGTTTCTACCGCACGCAGATGCTCGGTGGATACAATGTTGCGCGCTGGGGAAAACCCCAGGAATAATCCACAGCAGGCAGGCAAGCAAAGTATAAATAAGGGGGGGATTGGTTAGCTGCCTGCAACTCTTGCTTGTACCCGAATAAGGTTTTGCCTGCAACGCGGCCTTGTACTGCTTGAGGCGACGTGACATTCATGCACAAGGCACAAGTGCTGGCAGGTTTCTGCGGGCACCCACAGTGCAGCGTTGCATTCTTGAAACCGTTGCTTGACCCTTTCCCTAAAATCAGGAAGATTCGCTTACACCTCTTATGGCTTATAATAGCCGTCTCCTGGGATAACAATAGCAATACTGAGAATAATGAAAATAAAACGCATCATAGGCTGAAGAAATTAAACGCTCGGCACGTCTTTTCTTCAGCCTTACATGACTATATATCTATATATGTATACATCCATATATTTGGGTAGAAATCCATAAAAATATATATCGATATATATGCATTTCTATATATTTATATAGATATTTATCTATACACAGAAACAGATAGATAGATAGATGGATGGATAGATAGATAGATAGATAGATAGATAGATAGATAGATAGATTGATAGAAAGACTGTATGCAATAACCATGGATGTCTGACAGTTGAAGCAGACTGGTGATGTCATTAAGGCTCTATTATGACACGTACAGCTTGGAAGCATAAATACTACAGCACGGCAGCCATTTATAGCCAGTCTCCATTGGAGATGGAAGTGGGCAGGAATGTACTGGCCTATCTTCCCAAGACGCCACAGCAGCCGGACAAATTGTATGTTCGACAGAATGGCTGTTTTATTCAGCCCATAAGGGTGACTACCCACTACAGTTTTTTTTTTTCACTGCGAAATTCGTAGCAGTTTTTTTTCTGCAGGGGTCTATGGGAATTGTAATGTTAAAATCGAAATCACGCAAATTCGCAATTTACCGCGAAATCGCGATTTTAACATTACAAGTCCCATAGACTCCTGCAGAAAAAAAAACGCTGCGAATTTCGCAGTGAAAAAAAACTGTAGTGGGTAGTCATCCTAAGGGGGAAACGGCGGCCTACAAAATCTGATTGGTCGCTGCTGCCACCATTTATGAAAAGGTCGGCTCAGTTCTTCCATGGATAAGAATAAGGTAGGTACATAGGCAGGCAGGTAGGTTCAGTTTTTGTAGGTTGAGGAATGCTTATGGGCAAGGCCTTATGTCTGAACGCTGGCGCATGAAATGGCAGAGAGGCCCGGCCCTGTGCATTCACTGATTATTGCCGTCAGCTGCTGTCTGCTTTCAAGCATGAATCAGGGGCTTCACACTTATCAACTGGCTTTGATTGTGGGTCACGCAGGTTGGTTGCAATGCCCTAGTATAAACGATACCTGGAACACAAGCCAGTCCTCAGGATGCATTCTAACTCAAGAGCACGATCACGTTGTGCCTGACCAATGTTTCCATCTTGGGTAATAGCACAGTCCTAAGCGATATGGAGTGGAGTTGGCATATGAGCTGGTCTGTGGTTTTGCTTCCAACAGTTTCCACCGCACGCAGATGCTCGGTGGATACAATGTTGCGCGCTGGGGAAAACCCCAGGAATAATCCACAGCAGGCAGGCAAGCAAAGTATAAATAAGGGGGGGATTGGTTAGCTGCCTGCAACTCTTGCTTGTACCCGAATAAGGTTTTGCCTGCAACGCGGCCTTGTACTGCTTGAGGCGACGTGACATTCATGCACAAGGCACAAGTGCTGGCAGGTTTCTGCGGGCACCCACAGTGCAGCGTTGCATTCTTGAAACCGTTGCTTGACCCTTTCCCTAAAATCAGGAAGATTCGCTTACACCTCTTATGGCTTATAATAGCCGTCTCCTGGGATAACAATAGCAATACTGAGAATAATGAAAATAAAACGCATCATAGGCTGAAGAAATTAAACGCTCGGCACGTCTTTTCTTCAGCCTTACATGACTATATATCTATATATGTATACATCCATATATTTGGGTAGAAATCCATAAAAATATATATCGATATATATGCATTTCTATATATTTATATAGATATTTATCTATACACAGAAACAGATAGATAGATAGATGGATAGATAGATAGATAGATAGATAGATAGATAGATAGATAGATAGATAGATAGATAGATAGATAGATAGATAGATAGATAGATTGATTGATAGAAAGACTGTATGCAATAACCCTGGATGTCTGACAGTTGAAGCAGACTGGTGATGTCATTAAGGCTCTATTATGACACGTACAGCTTGGAAGCATAAATACTACAGCACGGCAGCCATTTATAGCCAGTCTCCATTGGAGATGGAAGTGGGCAGGAATGTACTGGCCTATCTTCCCAAGACGCCACAGCAGCCGGACAAATTGTATGTTCGACAGAATGGCTGTTTTATTCAGCCCATAAGGGTGACTACCCACTACAGTTTTTTTTTTTCACTGCGAAATTCGTAGCAGTTTTTTTTCTGCAGGGGTCTATGGGAATTGTAATGTTAAAATCGAAATCACGCAAATTCGCAATTTACCGCGAAATCGCAATTTTAACATTACAAGTCCCATAGACTCCTGCAGAAAAAAAAACGCTGCGAATTTCGCAGTGAAAAAAAACTGTAGTGGGTAGTCATCCTAAGGGGGAAACGGCGGCCTACAAAATCTGATTGGTCGCTGCTGCCACCATTTATGAAAAGGTCGGCTCAGTTCTTCCATGGATAAGAATAAGGTAGGTACATAGGCAGGCAGGTAGGTTCAGTTTTTGTAGGTTGAGGAATGCTTATGGGCAAGGCCTTATGTCTGAACGCTGGCGCATGAAATGGCAGAGAGGCCCGGCCCTGTGCATTCACTGATTATTGCCGTCAGCTGCTGTCTGCTTTCAAGCATGAATCAGGGGCTTCACACTTATCAACTGGCTTTGATTGTGGGTCACGCAGGTTGGTTGCAATGCCCTAGTATAAACGATACCTGGAACACAAGCCAGTCCTCAGGATGCATTCTAACTCAAGAGCACGATCACGTTGTGCCTGACCAATGTTTCCATCTTGGGTAATAGCACAGTCCTAAGCGATATGGAGTGGAGTTGGCATATGAGCTGGTCTGTGGTTTTGCTTCCAACAGTTTCTACCGCACGCAGATGCTCGGTGGATACAATGTTGCGCGCTGGGGAAAACCCCAGGAATAATCCACAGCAGGCAGGCAAGCAAAGTATAAATAAGGGGGGGATTGGTTAGCTGCCTGCAACTCTTGCTTGTACCCGAATAAGGTTTTGCCTGCAACGCGGCCTAGTACTGCTTGAGGCGACGTGACATTCATGCACAAGGCACAAGTGCTGGCAGGTTTCTGCGGGCACCCACAGTGCAGCGTTGCATTCTTGAAACCGTTGCTTGACCCTTTCCCTAAAATCAGGAAGATTCGCTTACACCTCTTATGGCTTATAATAGCCGTCTCCTGGGATAACAATAGCAATACTGAGAATAATGAAAATAAAACGCATCATAGGCTGAAGAAATTAAACGCTCGGCACGTCTTTTCTTCAGCCTTACATGACTATATATCTATATATGTATACATCCATATATTTGGGTAGAAATCCATAAAAATATATATCGATATATATGCATTTCTATATATTTATATAGATATTTATCTATACACAGAAACAGATAGATAGATAGATGGATGGATAGATAGATAGATAGATAGATAGATTGATAGAAAGACTGTATGCAATAACCATGGATGTCTGACAGTTGAAGCAGACTGGTGATGTCATTAAGGCTCTATTATGACACGTACAGCTTGGAAGCATAAATACTACAGCACGGCAGCCATTTATAGCCAGTCTCCATTGGAGATGGAAGTGGGCAGGAATGTACTGGCCTATCTTCCCAAGACGCCACAGCAGCCGGACAAATTGTATGTTCGACAGAATGGCTGTTTTATTCAGCCCATAAGGGTGACTACCCACTACAGTTTTTTTTTTTCACTGCGAAATTCGTAGCAGTTTTTTTTCTGCAGGGGTCTATGGGAATTGTAATGTTAAAATCGAAATCACGCAAATTCGCAATTTACCGCGAAATCGCGATTTTAACATTACAAGTCCCATAGACTCCTGCAGAAAAAAAAACGCTGCGAATTTCGCAGTGAAAAAAAACTGTAGTGGGTAGTCATCCTAAGGGGGAAACGGCGGCCTACAAAATCTGATTGGTCGCTGCTGCCACCATTTATGAAAAGGTCGGCTCAGTTCTTCCATGGATAAGAATAAGGTAGGTACATAGGCAGGCAGGTAGGTTCAGTTTTTGTAGGTTGAGGAATGCTTATGGGCAAGGCCTTATGTCTGAACGCTGGCGCATGAAATGGCAGAGAGGCCCGGCCCTGTGCATTCACTGATTATTGCCGTCAGCTGCTGTCTGCTTTCAAGCATGAATCAGGGGCTTCACACTTATCAACTGGCTTTGATTGTGGGTCACGCAGGTTGGTTGCAATGCCCTAGTATAAACGATACCTGGAACACAAGCCAGTCCTCAGGATGCATTCTAACTCAAGAGCACGATCACGTTGTGCCTGACCAATGTTTCCATCTTGGGTAATAGCACAGTCCTAAGCGATATGGAGTGGAGTTGGCATATGAGCTGGTCTGTGGTTTTGCTTCCAACAGTTTCTACCGCTCGCAGATGCTCGGTGGATACAATGTTGCGCGCTGGGGAAAACCCCAGGAATAATCCACAGCAGGCAGGCAAGCAAAGTATAAATAAGGGGGGGATTGGTTAGCTGCCTGCAACTCTTGCTTGTACCCGAATAAGGTTTTGCCTGCAACGCGGCCTTGTACTGCTTGAGGCGACGTGACATTCATGCACAAGGCACAAGTGCTGGCAGGTTTCTGCGGGCACCCACAGTGCAGCGTTGCATTCTTGAAACCGTTGCTTGACCCTTTCCCTAAAATCAGGAAGATTCGCTTACACCTCTTATGGCTTATAATAGCCGTCTCCTGGGATAACAATAGCAATACTGAGAATAATGAAAATAAAACGCATCATAGGCTGAAGAAATTAAACGCTCGGCACGTCTTTTCTTCAGCCTTACATGACTATATATCTATATATGTATACATCCATATATTTGGGTAGAAATCCATAAAAATATATATCGATATATATGCATTTCTATATATTTATATAGATATTTATCTATACACAGAAACAGATAGATAGATAGATGGATGGATAGATAGATAGATAGATAGATAGATTGATAGAAAGACTGTATGCAATAACCATGGATGTCTGACAGTTGAAGCAGACTGGTGATGTCATTAAGGCTCTATTATGACACGTACAGCTTGGAAGCATAAATACTACAGCACGGCAGCCATTTATAGCCAGTCTCCATTGGAGATGGAAGTGGGCAGGAATGTACTGGCCTATCTTCCCAAGACGCCACAGCAGCCGGACAAATTGTATGTTCGACAGAATGGCTGTTTTATTCAGCCCATAAGGGTGACTACCCACTACAGTTTTTTTTTTTCACTGCGAAATTCGTAGCAGTTTTTTTTCTGCAGGGGTCTATGGGAATTGTAATGTTAAAATCGAAATCACGCAAATTCGCAATTTACCGCGAAATCGCGATTTTAACATTACAAGTCCCATAGACTCCTGCAGAAAAAAAAACGCTGCGAATTTCGCAGTGAAAAAAAACTGTAGTGGGTAGTCATCCTAAGGGGGAAACGGCGGCCTACAAAATCTGATTGGTCGCTGCTGCCACCATTTATGAAAAGGTCGGCTCAGTTCTTCCATGGATAAGAATAAGGTAGGTACATAGGCAGGCAGGTAGGTTCAGTTTTTGTAGGTTGAGGAATGCTTATGGGCAAGGCCTTATGTCTGAACGCTGGCGCATGAAATGGCAGAGAGGCCCGGCCCTGTGCATTCACTGATTATTGCCGTCAGCTGCTGTCTGCTTTCAAGCATGAATCAGGGGCTTCACACTTATCAACTGGCTTTGATTGTGGGTCACGCAGGTTGGTTGCAATGCCCTAGTATAAACGATACCTGGAACACAAGCCAGTCCTCAGGATGCATTCTAACTCAAGAGCACGATCACGTTGTGCCTGACCAATGTTTCCATCTTGGGTAATAGCACAGTCCTAAGCGATATGGAGTGGAGTTGGCATATGAGCTGGTCTGTGGTTTTGCTTCCAACAGTTTCTACCGCACGCAGATGCTCGGTGGATACAATGTTGCGCGCTGGGGAAAACCCCAGGAATAATCCACAGCAGGCAGGCAAGCAAAGTATAAATAAGGGGGGGATTGGTTAGCTGCCTGCAACTCTTGCTTGTACCCGAATAAGGTTTTGCCTGCAACGCGGCCTAGTACTGCTTGAGGCGACGTGACATTCATGCACAAGGCACAAGTGCTGGCAGGTTTCTGCGGGCACCCACAGTGCAGCGTTGCATTCTTGAAACCGTTGCTTGACCCTTTCCCTAAAATCAGGAAGATTCGCTTACACCTCTTATGGCTTATAATAGCCGTCTCCTGGGATAACAATAGCAATACTGAGAATAATGAAAATAAAACGCATCATAGGCTGAAGAAATTAAACGCTCGGCACGTCTTTTCTTCAGCCTTACATGACTATATATCTATATATGTATACATCCATATATTTGGGTAGAAATCCATAAAAATATATATCGATATATATGCATTTCTATATATTTATATAGATATTTATCTATACACAGAAACAGATAGATAGATAGATGGATGGATAGATAGATAGATAGATAGATAGATAGATAGATAGATAGATAGATAGATAGATAGATTGATAGAAAGACTGTATGCAATAACCATGGATGTCTGACAGTTGAAGCAGACTGGTGATGTCATTAAGGCTCTATTATGACACGTACAGCTTGGAAGCATAAATACTACAGCACGGCAGCCATTTATAGCCAGTCTCCATTGGAGATGGAAGTGGGCAGGAATGTACTGGCCTATCTTCCCAAGACGCCACAGCAGCCGGACAAATTGTATGTTCGACAGAATGGCTGTTTTATTCAGCCCATAAGGGTGACTACCCACTACAGTTTTTTTTTTTCACTGCGAAATTCGTAGCAGTTTTTTTTCTGCAGGGGTCTATGGGAATTGTAATGTTAAAATCGAAATCACGCAAATTCGCAATTTACCGCGAAATCGCGATTTTAACATTACAAGTCCCATAGACTCCTGCAGAAAAAAAAACGCTGCGAATTTCGCAGTGAAAAAAAACTGTAGTGGGTAGTCATCCTAAGGGGGAAACGGCGGCCTACAAAATCTGATTGGTCGCTGCTGCCACCATTTATGAAAAGGTCGGCTCAGTTCTTCCATGGATAAGAATAAGGTAGGTACATAGGCAGGCAGGTAGGTTCAGTTTTTGTAGGTTGAGGAATGCTTATGGGCAAGGCCTTATGTCTGAACGCTGGCGCATGAAATGGCAGAGAGGCCCGGCCCTGTGCATTCACTGATTATTGCCGTCAGCTGCTGTCTGCTTTCAAGCATGAATCAGGGGCTTCACACTTATCAACTGGCTTTGATTGTGGGTCACGCAGGTTGGTTGCAATGCCCTAGTATAAACGATACCTGGAACACAAGCCAGTCCTCAGGATGCATTCTAACTCAAGAGCACGATCACGTTGTGCCTGACCAATGTTTCCATCTTGGGTAATAGCACAGTCCTAAGCGATATGGAGTGGAGTTGGCATATGAGCTGGTCTGTGGTTTTGCTTCCAACAGTTTCCACCGCACGCAGATGCTCGGTGGATACAATGTTGCGCGCTGGGGAAAACCCCAGGAATAATCCACAGCAGGCAGGCAAGCAAAGTATAAATAAGGGGGGGATTGGTTAGCTGCCTGCAACTCTTGCTTGTACCCGAATAAGGTTTTGCCTGCAACGCGGCCTTGTACTGCTTGAGGCGACGTGACATTCATGCACAAGGCACAAGTGCTGGCAGGTTTCTGCGGGCACCCACAGTGCAGCGTTGCATTCTTGAAACCGTTGCTTGACCCTTTCCCTAAAATCAGGAAGATTCGCTTACACCTCTTATGGCTTATAATAGCCGTCTCCTGGGATAACAATAGCAATACTGAGAATAATGAAAATAAAACGCATCATAGGCTGAAGAAATTAAACGCTCGGCACGTCTTTTCTTCAGCCTTACATGACTATATATCTATATATGTATACATCCATATATTTGGGTAGAAATCCATAAAAATATATATCGATATATATGCATTTCTATATATTTATATAGATATTTATCTATACACAGAAACAGATAGATAGATAGATGGATGGATAGATAGATAGATAGATAGATAGATTGATAGAAAGACTGTATGCAATAACCATGGATGTCTGACAGTTGAAGCAGACTGGTGATGTCATTAAGGCTCTATTATGACACGTACAGCTTGGAAGCATAAATACTACAGCACGGCAGCCATTTATAGCCAGTCTCCATTGGAGATGGAAGTGGGCAGGAATGTACTGGCCTATCTTCCCAAGACGCCACAGCAGCCGGACAAATTGTATGTTCGACAGAATGGCTGTTTTATTCAGCCCATAAGGGTGACTACCCACTACAGTTTTTTTTTTTCACTGCGAAATTCGTAGCAGTTTTTTTTCTGCAGGGGTCTATGGGAATTGTAATGTTAAAATCGAAATCACGCAAATTCGCAATTTACCGCGAAATCGCGATTTTAACATTACAAGTCCCATAGACTCCTGCAGAAAAAAAAACGCTGCGAATTTCGCAGTGAAAAAAAACTGTAGTGGGTAGTCATCCTAAGGGGGAAACGGCGGCCTACAAAATCTGATTGGTCGCTGCTGCCACCATTTATGAAAAGGTCGGCTCAGTTCTTCCATGGATAAGAATAAGGTAGGTACATAGGCAGGCAGGTAGGTTCAGTTTTTGTAGGTTGAGGAATGCTTATGGGCAAGGCCTTATGTCTGAACGCTGGCGCATGAAATGGCAGAGAGGCCCGGCCCTGTGCATTCACTGATTATTGCCGTCAGCTGCTGTCTGCTTTCAAGCATGAATCAGGGGCTTCACACTTATCAACTGGCTTTGATTGTGGGTCACGCAGGTTGGTTGCAATGCCCTAGTATAAACGATACCTGGAACACAAGCCAGTCCTCAGGATGCATTCTAACTCAAGAGCACGATCACGTTGTGCCTGACCAATGTTTCCATCTTGGGTAATAGCACAGTCCTAAGCGATATGGAGTGGAGTTGGCATATGAGCTGGTCTGTGGTTTTGCTTCCAACAGTTTCCACCGCACGCAGATGCTCGGTGGATACAATGTTGCGCGCTGGGGAAAACCCCAGGAATAATCCACAGCAGGCAGGCAAGCAAAGTATAAATAAGGGGGGGATTGGTTAGCTGCCTGCAACTCTTGCTTGTACCCGAATAAGGTTTTGCCTGCAACGCGGCCTTGTACTGCTTGAGGCGACGTGACATTCATGCACAAGGCACAAGTGCTGGCAGGTTTCTGCGGGCACCCACAGTGCAGCGTTGCATTCTTGAAACCGTTGCTTGACCCTTTCCCTAAAATCAGGAAGATTCGCTTACACCTCTTATGGCTTATAATAGCCGTCTCCTGGGATAACAATAGCAATACTGAGAATAATGAAAATAAAACGCATCATAGGCTGAAGAAATTAAACGCTCGGCACGTCTTTTCTTCAGCCTTACATGACTATATATCTATATATGTATACATCCATATATTTGGGTAGAAATCCATAAAAATATATATCGATATATATGCATTTCTATATATTTATATAGATATTTATCTATACACAGAAACAGATAGATAGATAGATAGATGGATGGATAGATAGATAGATAGATAGATAGATAGATTGATAGAAAGACTGTATGCAATAACCATGGATGTCTGACAGTTGAAGCAGACTGGTGATGTCATTAAGGCTCTATTATGACACGTACAGCTTGGAAGCATAAATACTACAGCACGGCAGCCATTTATAGCCAGTCTCCATTGGAGATGGAAGTGGGCAGGAATGTACTGGCCTATCTTCCCAAGACGCCACAGCAGCCGGACAAATTGTATGTTCGACAGAATGGCTGTTTTATTCAGCCCATAAGGGTGACTACCCACTACAGTTTTTTTTTTTCACTGCGAAATTCGTAGCAGTTTTTTTTCTGCAGGGGTCTATGGGAATTGTAATGTTAAAATCGAAATCACGCAAATTCGCAATTTACCGCGAAATCGCGATTTTAACATTACAAGTCCCATAGACTCCTGCAGAAAAAAAAACGCTGCGAATTTCGCAGTGAAAAAAAACTGTAGTGGGTAGTCATCCTAAGGGGGAAACGGCGGCCTACAAAATCTGATTGGTCGCTGCTGCCACCATTTATGAAAAGGTCGGCTCAGTTCTTCCATGGATAAGAATAAGGTAGGTACATAGGCAGGCAGGTAGGTTCAGTTTTTGTAGGTTGAGGAATGCTTATGGGCAAGGCCTTATGTCTGAACGCTGGCGCATGAAATGGCAGAGAGGCCCGGCCCTGTGCATTCACTGATTATTGCCGTCAGCTGCTGTCTGCTTTCAAGCATGAATCAGGGGCTTCACACTTATCAACTGGCTTTGATTGTGGGTCACGCAGGTTGGTTGCAATGCCCTAGTATAAACGATACCTGGAACACAAGCCAGTCCTCAGGATGCATTCTAACTCAAGAGCACGATCACGTTGTGCCTGACCAATGTTTCCATCTTGGGTAATAGCACAGTCCTAAGCGATATGGAGTGGAGTTGGCATATGAGCTGGTCTGTGGTTTTGCTTCCAACAGTTTCTACCGCACGCAGATGCTCGGTGGATACAATGTTGCGCGCTGGGGAAAACCCCAGGAATAATCCACAGCAGGCAGGCAAGCAAAGTATAAATAAGGGGGGGATTGGTTAGCTGCCTGCAACTCTTGCTTGTACCCGAATAAGGTTTTGCCTGCAACGCGGCCTTGTACTGCTTGAGGCGACGTGACATTCATGCACAAGGCACAAGTGCTGGCAGGTTTCTGCGGGCACCCACAGTGCAGCGTTGCATTCTTGAAACCGTTGCTTGACCCTTTCCCTAAAATCAGGAAGATTCGCTTACACCTCTTATGGCTTATAATAGCCGTCTCCTGGGATAACAATAGCAATACTGAGAATAATGAAAATAAAACGCATCATAGGCTGAAGAAATTAAACGCTCGGCACGTCTTTTCTTCAGCCTTACATGACTATATATCTATATATGTATACATCCATATATTTGGGTAGAAATCCATAAAAATATATATCGATATATATGCATTTCTATATATTTATATAGATATTTATCTATACACAGAAACAGATAGATAGATAGATGGATGGATAGATAGATAGATAGATAGATAGATAGATAGATAGATTGATAGAAAGACTGTATGCAATAACCATGGATGTCTGACAGTTGAAGCAGACTGGTGATGTCATTAAGGCTCTATTATGACACGTACAGCTTGGAAGCATAAATACTACAGCACGGCAGCCATTTATAGCCAGTCTCCATTGGAGATGGAAGTGGGCAGGAATGTACTGGCCTATCTTCCCAAGACGCCACAGCAGCCGGACAAATTGTATGTTCGACAGAATGGCTGTTTTATTCAGCCCATAAGGGTGACTACCCACTACAGTTTTTTTTTTTCACTGCGAAATTCGTAGCAGTTTTTTTTCTGCAGGGGTCTATGGGAATTGTAATGTTAAAATCGAAATCACGCAAATTCGCAATTTACCGCGAAATCGCGATTTTAACATTACAAGTCCCATAGACTCCTGCAGAAAAAAAAACGCTGCGAATTTCGCAGTGAAAAAAAACTGTAGTGGGTAGTCATCCTAAGGGGGAAACGGCGGCCTACAAAATCTGATTGGTCGCTGCTGCCACCATTTATGAAAAGGTCGGCTCAGTTCTTCCATGGATAAGAATAAGGTAGGTACATAGGCAGGCAGGTAGGTTCAGTTTTTGTAGGTTGAGGAATGCTTATGGGCAAGGCCTTATGTCTGAACGCTGGCGCATGAAATGGCAGAGAGGCCCGGCCCTGTGCATTCACTGATTATTGCCGTCAGCTGCTGTCTGCTTTCAAGCATGAATCAGGGGCTTCACACTTATCAACTGGCTTTGATTGTGGGTCACGCAGGTTGGTTGCAATGCCCTAGTATAAACGATACCTGGAACACAAGCCAGTCCTCAGGATGCATTCTAACTCAAGAGCACGATCACGTTGTGCCTGACCAATGTTTCCATCTTGGGTAATAGCACAGTCCTAAGCGATATGGAGTGGAGTTGGCATATGAGCTGGTCTGTGGTTTTGCTTCCAACAGTTTCTACCGCACGCAGATGCTCGGTGGATACAATGTTGCGCGCTGGGGAAAACCCCAGGAATAATCCACAGCAGGCAGGCAAGCAAAGTATAAATAAGGGGGGGATTGGTTAGCTGCCTGCAACTCTTGCTTGTACCCGAATAAGGTTTTGCCTGCAACGCGGCCTTGTACTGCTTGAGGCGACGTGACATTCATGCACAAGGCACAAGTGCTGGCAGGTTTCTGCGGGCACCCACAGTGCAGCGTTGCATTCTTGAAACCGTTGCTTGACCCTTTCCCTAAAATCAGGAAGATTCGCTTACACCTCTTATGGCTTATAATAGCCGTCTCCTGGGATAACAATAGCAATACTGAGAATAATGAAAATAAAACGCATCATAGGCTGAAGAAATTAAACGCTCGGCACGTCTTTTCTTCAGCCTTACATGACTATATATCTATATATGTATACATCCATATATTTGGGTAGAAATCCATAAAAATATATATCGATATATATGCATTTCTATATATTTATATAGATATTTATCTATACACAGAAACAGATAGATAGATAGATGGATGGATAGATAGATAGATAGATAGATAGATTGATAGAAAGACTGTATGCAATAACCATGGATGTCTGACAGTTGAAGCAGACTGGTGATGTCATTAAGGCTCTATTATGACACGTACAGCTTGGAAGCATAAATACTACAGCACGGCAGCCATTTATAGCCAGTCTCCATTGGAGATGGAAGTGGGCAGGAATGTACTGGCCTATCTTCCCAAGACGCCACAGCAGCCGGACAAATTGTATGTTCGACAGAATGGCTGTTTTATTCAGCCCATAAGGGTGACTACCCACTACAGTTTTTTTTTTTCACTGCGAAATTCGTAGCAGTTTTTTTTCTGCAGGGGTCTATGGGAATTGTAATGTTAAAATCGAAATCACGCAAATTCGCAATTTACCGCGAAATCGCGATTTTAACATTACAAGTCCCATAGACTCCTGCAGAAAAAAAAACGCTGCGAATTTCGCAGTGAAAAAAAACTGTAGTGGGTAGTCATCCTAAGGGGGAAACGGCGGCCTACAAAATCTGATTGGTCGCTGCTGCCACCATTTATGAAAAGGTCGGCTCAGTTCTTCCATGGATAAGAATAAGGTAGGTACATAGGCAGGCAGGTAGGTTCAGTTTTTGTAGGTTGAGGAATGCTTATGGGCAAGGCCTTATGTCTGAACGCTGGCGCATGAAATGGCAGAGAGGCCCGGCCCTGTGCATTCACTGATTATTGCCGTCAGCTGCTGTCTGCTTTCAAGCATGAATCAGGGGCTTCACACTTATCAACTGGCTTTGATTGTGGGTCACGCAGGTTGGTTGCAATGCCCTAGTATAAACGATACCTGGAACACAAGCCAGTCCTCAGGATGCATTCTAACTCAAGAGCACGATCACGTTGTGCCTGACCAATGTTTCCATCTTGGGTAATAGCACAGTCCTAAGCGATATGGAGTGGAGTTGGCATATGAGCTGGTCTGTGGTTTTGCTTCCAACAGTTTCCACCGCACGCAGATGCTCGGTGGATACAATGTTGCGCGCTGGGGAAAACCCCAGGAATAATCCACAGCAGGCAGGCAAGCAAAGTATAAATAAGGGGGGGATTGGTTAGCTGCCTGCAACTCTTGCTTGTACCCGAATAAGGTTTTGCCTGCAACGCGGCCTTGTACTGCTTGAGGCGACGTGACATTCATGCACAAGGCACAAGTGCTGGCAGGTTTCTGCGGGCACCCACAGTGCAGCGTTGCATTCTTGAAACCGTTGCTTGACCCTTTCCCTAAAATCAGGAAGATTCGCTTACACCTCTTATGGCTTATAATAGCCGTCTCCTGGGATAACAATAGCAATACTGAGAATAATGAAAATAAAACGCATCATAGGCTGAAGAAATTAAACGCTCGGCACGTCTTTTCTTCAGCCTTACATGACTATATATCTATATATGTATACATCCATATATTTGGGTAGAAATCCATAAAAATATATATCGATATATATGCATTTCTATATATTTATATAGATATTTATCTATACACAGAAACAGATAGATAGATAGATAGATGGATGGATAGATAGATAGATAGATAGATAGATTGATAGAAAGACTGTATGCAATAACCATGGATGTCTGACAGTTGAAGCAGACTGGTGATGTCATTAAGGCTCTATTATGACACGTACAGCTTGGAAGCATAAATACTACAGCACGGCAGCCATTTATAGCCAGTCTCCATTGGAGATGGAAGTGGGCAGGAATGTACTGGCCTATCTTCCCAAGACGCCACAGCAGCCGGACAAATTGTATGTTCGACAGAATGGCTGTTTTATTCAGCCCATAAGGGTGACTACCCACTACAGTTTTTTTTTTTCACTGCGAAATTCGTAGCAGTTTTTTTTCTGCAGGGGTCTATGGGAATTGTAATGTTAAAATCGAAATCACGCAAATTCGCAATTTACCGCGAAATCGCGATTTTAACATTACAAGTCCCATAGACTCCTGCAGAAAAAAAAACGCTGCGAATTTCGCAGTGAAAAAAAACTGTAGTGGGTAGTCATCCTAAGGGGGAAACGGCGGCCTACAAAATCTGATTGGTCGCTGCTGCCACCATTTATGAAAAGGTCGGCTCAGTTCTTCCATGGATAAGAATAAGGTAGGTACATAGGCAGGCAGGTAGGTTCAGTTTTTGTAGGTTGAGGAATGCTTATGGGCAAGGCCTTATGTCTGAACGCTGGCGCATGAAATGGCAGAGAGGCCCGGCCCTGTGCATTCACTGATTATTGCCGTCAGCTGCTGTCTGCTTTCAAGCATGAATCAGGGGCTTCACACTTATCAACTGGCTTTGATTGTGGGTCACGCAGGTTGGTTGCAATGCCCTAGTATAAACGATACCTGGAACACAAGCCAGTCCTCAGGATGCATTCTAACTCAAGAGCACGATCACGTTGTGCCTGACCAATGTTTCCATCTTGGGTAATAGCACAGTCCTAAGCGATATGGAGTGGAGTTGGCATATGAGCTGGTCTGTGGTTTTGCTTCCAACAGTTTCTACCGCACGCAGATGCTCGGTGGATACAATGTTGCGCGCTGGGGAAAACCCCAGGAATAATCCACAGCAGGCAGGCAAGCAAAGTATAAATAAGGGGGGGATTGGTTAGCTGCCTGCAACTCTTGCTTGTACCCGAATAAGGTTTTGCCTGCAACGCGGCCTTGTACTGCTTGAGGCGACGTGACATTCATGCACAAGGCACAAGTGCTGGCAGGTTTCTGCGGGCACCCACAGTGCAGCGTTGCATTCTTGAAACCGTTGCTTGACCCTTTCCCTAAAATCAGGAAGATTCGCTTACACCTCTTATGGCTTATAATAGCCGTCTCCTGGGATAACAATAGCAATACTGAGAATAATGAAAATAAAACGCATCATAGGCTGAAGAAATTAAACGCTCGGCACGTCTTTTCTTCAGCCTTACATGACTATATATCTATATATGTATACATCCATATATTTGGGTAGAAATCCATAAAAATATATATCGATATATATGCATTTCTATATATTTATATAGATATTTATCTATACACAGAAACAGATAGATAGATAGATGGATGGATAGATAGATAGATAGATAGATAGATAGATAGATAGATTGATAGAAAGACTGTATGCAATAACCATGGATGTCTGACAGTTGAAGCAGACTGGTGATGTCATTAAGGCTCTATTATGACACGTACAGCTTGGAAGCATAAATACTACAGCACGGCAGCCATTTATAGCCAGTCTCCATTGGAGATGGAAGTGGGCAGGAATGTACTGGCCTATCTTCCCAAGACGCCACAGCAGCCGGACAAATTGTATGTTCGACAGAATGGCTGTTTTATTCAGCCCATAAGGGTGACTACCCACTACAGTTTTTTTTTTTCACTGCGAAATTCGTAGCAGTTTTTTTTCTGCAGGGGTCTATGGGAATTGTAATGTTAAAATCGAAATCACGCAAATTCGCAATTTACCGCGAAATCGCAATTTTAACATTACAAGTCCCATAGACTCCTGCAGAAAAAAAAACGCTGCGAATTTCGCAGTGAAAAAAAACTGTAGTGGGTAGTCATCCTAAGGGGGAAACGGCGGCCTACAAAATCTGATTGGTCGCTGCTGCCACCATTTATGAAAAGGTCGGCTCAGTTCTTCCATGGATAAGAATAAGGTAGGTACATAGGCAGGCAGGTAGGTTCAGTTTTTGTAGGTTGAGGAATGCTTATGGGCAAGGCCTTATGTCTGAACGCTGGCGCATGAAATGGCAGAGAGGCCCGGCCCTGTGCATTCACTGATTATTGCCGTCAGCTGCTGTCTGCTTTCAAGCATGAATCAGGGGCTTCACACTTATCAACTGGCTTTGATTGTGGGTCACGCAGGTTGGTTGCAATGCCCTAGTATAGACGATACCTGGAACACAAGCCAGTCCTCAGGATGCATTCTAACTCAAGAGCACGATCACGTTGTGCCTGACCAATGTTTCCATCTTGGGTAATAGCACAGTCCTAAGCGATATGGAGTGGAGTTGGCATATGAGCTGGTCTGTGGTTTTGCTTCCAACAGTTTCTACCGCACGCAGATGCTCGGTGGATACAATGTTGCGCGCTGGGGAAAACCCCAGGAATAATCCACAGCAGGCAGGCAAGCAAAGTATAAATAAGGGGGGGATTGGTTAGCTGCCTGCAACTCTTGCTTGTACCCGAATAAGGTTTTGCCTGCAACGCGGCCTAGTACTGCTTGAGGCGACGTGACATTCATGCACAAGGCACAAGTGCTGGCAGGTTTCTGCGGGCACCCACAGTGCAGCGTTGCATTCTTGAAACCGTTGCTTGACCCTTTCCCTAAAATCAGGAAGATTCGCTTACACCTCTTATGGCTTATAATAGCCGTCTCCTGGGATAACAATAGCAATACTGAGAATAATGAAAATAAAACGCATCATAGGCTGAAGAAATTAAACGCTCGGCACGTCTTTTCTTCAGCCTTACATGACTATATATCTATATATGTATACATCCATATATTTGGGTAGAAATCCATAAAAATATATATCGATATATATGCATTTCTATATATTTATATAGATATTTATCTATACACAGAAACAGATAGATAGATAGATGGATGGATAGATAGATAGATAGATAGATAGATTGATAGAAAGACTGTATGCAATAACCATGGATGTCTGACAGTTGAAGCAGACTGGTGATGTCATTAAGGCTCTATTATGACACGTACAGCTTGGAAGCATAAATACTACAGCACGGCAGCCATTTATAGCCAGTCTCCATTGGAGATGGAAGTGGGCAGGAATGTACTGGCCTATCTTCCCAAGACGCCACAGCAGCCGGACAAATTGTATGTTCGACAGAATGGCTGTTTTATTCAGCCCATAAGGGTGACTACCCACTACAGTTTTTTTTTTTCACTGCGAAATTCGTAGCAGTTTTTTTTCTGCAGGGGTCTATGGGAATTGTAATGTTAAAATCGAAATCACGCAAATTCGCAATTTACCGCGAAATCGCGATTTTAACATTACAAGTCCCATAGACTCCTGCAGAAAAAAAAACGCTGCGAATTTCGCAGTGAAAAAAAACTGTAGTGGGTAGTCATCCTAAGGGGGAAACGGCGGCCTACAAAATCTGATTGGTCGCTGCTGCCACCATTTATGAAAAGGTCGGCTCAGTTCTTCCATGGATAAGAATAAGGTAGGTACATAGGCAGGCAGGTAGGTTCAGTTTTTGTAGGTTGAGGAATGCTTATGGGCAAGGCCTTATGTCTGAACGCTGGCGCATGAAATGGCAGAGAGGCCCGGCCCTGTGCATTCACTGATTATTGCCGTCAGCTGCTGTCTGCTTTCAAGCATGAATCAGGGGCTTCACACTTATCAACTGGCTTTGATTGTGGGTCACGCAGGTTGGTTGCAATGCCCTAGTATAAACGATACCTGGAACACAAGCCAGTCCTCAGGATGCATTCTAACTCAAGAGCACGATCACGTTGTGCCTGACCAATGTTTCCATCTTGGGTAATAGCACAGTCCTAAGCGATATGGAGTGGAGTTGGCATATGAGCTGGTCTGTGGTTTTGCTTCCAACAGTTTCTACCGCTCGCAGATGCTCGGTGGATACAATGTTGCGCGCTGGGGAAAACCCCAGGAATAATCCACAGCAGGCAGGCAAGCAAAGTATAAATAAGGGGGGGATTGGTTAGCTGCCTGCAACTCTTGCTTGTACCCGAATAAGGTTTTGCCTGCAACGCGGCCTTGTACTGCTTGAGGCGACGTGACATTCATGCACAAGGCACAAGTGCTGGCAGGTTTCTGCGGGCACCCACAGTGCAGCGTTGCATTCTTGAAACCGTTGCTTGACCCTTTCCCTAAAATCAGGAAGATTCGCTTACACCTCTTATGGCTTATAATAGCCGTCTCCTGGGATAACAATAGCAATACTGAGAATAATGAAAATAAAACGCATCATAGGCTGAAGAAATTAAACGCTCGGCACGTCTTTTCTTCAGCCTTACATGACTATATATCTATATATGTATACATCCATATATTTGGGTAGAAATCCATAAAAATATATATCGATAAATATGCATTTCTATATATTTATATAGATATTTATCTATACACAGAAACAGATAGATAGATAGATGGATGGATAGATAGATAGATAGATAGATAGATAGATAGATAGATAGATAGATAGATAGATAGATAGATAGATAGATTGATAGAAAGACTGTATGCAATAACCATGGATGTCTGACAGTTGAAGCAGACTGGTGATGTCATTAAGGCTCTATTATGACACGTACAGCTTGGAAGCATAAATACTACAGCACGGCAGCCATTTATAGCCAGTCTCCATTGGAGATGGAAGTGGGCAGGAATGTACTGGCCTATCTTCCCAAGACGCCACAGCAGCCGGACAAATTGTATGTTCGACAGAATGGCTGTTTTATTCAGCCCATAAGGGTGACTACCCACTACAGTTTTTTTTTTTCACTGCGAAATTCGTAGCAGTTTTTTTTCTGCAGGGGTCTATGGGAATTGTAATGTTAAAATCGAAATCACGCAAATTCGCAATTTACCGCGAAATCGCGATTTTAACATTACAAGTCCCATAGACTCCTGCAGAAAAAAAAACGCTGCGAATTTCGCAGTGAAAAAAAACTGTAGTGGGTAGTCATCCTAAGGGGGAAACGGCGGCCTACAAAATCTGATTGGTCGCTGCTGCCACCATTTATGAAAAGGTCGGCTCAGTTCTTCCATGGATAAGAATAAGGTAGGTACATAGGCAGGCAGGTAGGTTCAGTTTTTGTAGGTTGAGGAATGCTTATGGGCAAGGCCTTATGTCTGAACGCTGGCGCATGAAATGGCAGAGAGGCCCGGCCCTGTGCATTCACTGATTATTGCCGTCAGCTGCTGTCTGCTTTCAAGCATGAATCAGGGGCTTCACACTTATCAACTGGCTTTGATTGTGGGTCACGCAGGTTGGTTGCAATGCCCTAGTATAAACGATACCTGGAACACAAGCCAGTCCTCAGGATGCATTCTAACTCAAGAGCACGATCACGTTGTGCCTGACCAATGTTTCCATCTTGGGTAATAGCACAGTCCTAAGCGATATGGAGTGGAGTTGGCATATGAGCTGGTCTGTGGTTTTGCTTCCAACAGTTTCTACCGCACGCAGATGCTCGGTGGATACAATGTTGCGCGCTGGGGAAAACCCCAGGAATAATCCACAGCAGGCAGGCAAGCAAAGTATAAATAAGGGGGGGATTGGTTAGCTGCCTGCAACTCTTGCTTGTACCCGAATAAGGTTTTGCCTGCAACGCGGCCTAGTACTGCTTGAGGCGACGTGACATTCATGCACAAGGCACAAGTGCTGGCAGGTTTCTGCGGGCACCCACAGTGCAGCGTTGCATTCTTGAAACCGTTGCTTGACCCTTTCCCTAAAATCAGGAAGATTCGCTTACACCTCTTATGGCTTATAATAGCCGTCTCCTGGGATAACAATAGCAATACTGAGAATAATGAAAATAAAACGCATCATAGGCTGAAGAAATTAAACGCTCGGCACGTCTTTTCTTCAGCCTTACATGACTATATATCTATATATGTATACATCCATATATTTGGGTAGAAATCCATAAAAATATATATCGATATATATGCATTTCTATATATTTATATAGATATTTATCTATACACAGAAACAGATAGATAGATAGATGGATGGATAGATAGATAGATAGATAGATAGATAGATAGATAGATAGATAGATAGATAGATTGATAGAAAGACTGTATGCAATAACCATGGATGTCTGACAGTTGAAGCAGACTGGTGATGTCATTAAGGCTCTATTATGACACGTACAGCTTGGAAGCATAAATACTACAGCACGGCAGCCATTTATAGCCAGTCTCCATTGGAGATGGAAGTGGGCAGGAATGTACTGGCCTATCTTCCCAAGACGCCACAGCAGCCGGACAAATTGTATGTTCGACAGAATGGCTGTTTTATTCAGCCCATAAGGGTGACTACCCACTACAGTTTTTTTTTTTCACTGCGAAATTCGTAGCAGTTTTTTTTCTGCAGGGGTCTATGGGAATTGTAATGTTAAAATCGAAATCACGCAAATTCGCAATTTACCGCGAAATCGCGATTTTAACATTACAAGTCCCATAGACTCCTGCAGAAAAAAAAACGCTGCGAATTTCGCAGTGAAAAAAAACTGTAGTGGGTAGTCATCCTAAGGGGGAAACGGCGGCCTACAAAATCTGATTGGTCGCTGCTGCCACCATTTATGAAAAGGTCGGCTCAGTTCTTCCATGGATAAGAATAAGGTAGGTACATAGGCAGGCAGGTAGGTTCAGTTTTTGTAGGTTGAGGAATGCTTATGGGCAAGGCCTTATGTCTGAACGCTGGCGCATGAAATGGCAGAGAGGCCCGGCCCTGTGCATTCACTGATTATTGCCGTCAGCTGCTGTCTGCTTTCAAGCATGAATCAGGGGCTTCACACTTATCAACTGGCTTTGATTGTGGGTCACGCAGGTTGGTTGCAATGCCCTAGTATAAACGATACCTGGAACACAAGCCAGTCCTCAGGATGCATTCTAACTCAAGAGCACGATCACGTTGTGCCTGACCAATGTTTCCATCTTGGGTAATAGCACAGTCCTAAGCGATATGGAGTGGAGTTGGCATATGAGCTGGTCTGTGGTTTTGCTTCCAACAGTTTCCACCGCACGCAGATGCTCGGTGGATACAATGTTGCGCGCTGGGGAAAACCCCAGGAATAATCCACAGCAGGCAGGCAAGCAAAGTATAAATAAGGGGGGGATTGGTTAGCTGCCTGCAACTCTTGCTTGTACCCGAATAAGGTTTTGCCTGCAACGCGGCCTTGTACTGCTTGAGGCGACGTGACATTCATGCACAAGGCACAAGTGCTGGCAGGTTTCTGCGGGCACCCACAGTGCAGCGTTGCATTCTTGAAACCGTTGCTTGACCCTTTCCCTAAAATCAGGAAGATTCGCTTACACCTCTTATGGCTTATAATAGCCGTCTCCTGGGATAACAATAGCAATACTGAGAATAATGAAAATAAAACGCATCATAGGCTGAAGAAATTAAACGCTCGGCACGTCTTTTCTTCAGCCTTACATGACTATATATCTATATATGTATACATCCATATATTTGGGTAGAAATCCATAAAAATATATATCGATATATATGCATTTCTATATATTTATATAGATATTTATCTATACACAGAAACAGATAGATAGATAGATGGATGGATAGATAGATAGATAGATAGATTGATAGAAAGACTGTATGCAATAACCATGGATGTCTGACAGTTGAAGCAGACTGGTGATGTCATTAAGGCTCTATTATGACACGTACAGCTTGGAAGCATAAATACTACAGCACGGCAGCCATTTATAGCCAGTCTCCATTGGAGATGGAAGTGGGCAGGAATGTACTGGCCTATCTTCCCAAGACGCCACAGCAGCCGGACAAATTGTATGTTCGACAGAATGGCTGTTTTATTCAGCCCATAAGGGTGACTACCCACTACAGTTTTTTTTTTTCACTGCGAAATTCGTAGCAGTTTTTTTTCTGCAGGGGTCTATGGGAATTGTAATGTTAAAATCGAAATCACGCAAATTCGCAATTTACCGCGAAATCGCGATTTTAACATTACAAGTCCCATAGACTCCTGCAGAAAAAAAAACGCTGCGAATTTCGCAGTGAAAAAAAACTGTAGTGGGTAGTCATCCTAAGGGGGAAACGGCGGCCTACAAAATCTGATTGGTCGCTGCTGCCACCATTTATGAAAAGGTCGGCTCAGTTCTTCCATGGATAAGAATAAGGTAGGTACATAGGCAGGCAGGTAGGTTCAGTTTTTGTAGGTTGAGGAATGCTTATGGGCAAGGCCTTATGTCTGAACGCTGGCGCATGAAATGGCAGAGAGGCCCGGCCCTGTGCATTCACTGATTATTGCCGTCAGCTGCTGTCTGCTTTCAAGCATGAATCAGGGGCTTCACACTTATCAACTGGCTTTGATTGTGGGTCACGCAGGTTGGTTGCAATGCCCTAGTATAAACGATACCTGGAACACAAGCCAGTCCTCAGGATGCATTCTAACTCAAGAGCACGATCACGTTGTGCCTGACCAATGTTTCCATCTTGGGTAATAGCACAGTCCTAAGCGATATGGAGTGGAGTTGGCATATGAGCTGGTCTGTGGTTTTGCTTCCAACAGTTTCCACCGCACGCAGATGCTCGGTGGATACAATGTTGCGCGCTGGGGAAAACCCCAGGAATAATCCACAGCAGGCAGGCAAGCAAAGTATAAATAAGGGGGGGATTGGTTAGCTGCCTGCAACTCTTGCTTGTACCCGAATAAGGTTTTGCCTGCAACGCGGCCTTGTACTGCTTGAGGCGACGTGACATTCATGCACAAGGCACAAGTGCTGGCAGGTTTCTGCGGGCACCCACAGTGCAGCGTTGCATTCTTGAAACCGTTGCTTGACCCTTTCCCTAAAATCAGGAAGATTCGCTTACACCTCTTATGGCTTATAATAGCCGTCTCCTGGGATAACAATAGCAATACTGAGAATAATGAAAATAAAACGCATCATAGGCTGAAGAAATTAAACGCTCGGCACGTCTTTTCTTCAGCCTTACATGACTATATATTTATATATGTATACATCCATATATTTGGGTAGAAATCCATAAAAATATATATCGATATATATGCATTTCTATATATTTATATAGATATTTATCTATACACAGAAACAGATAGATAGATAGATAGATGGATGGATAGATAGATAGATAGATAGATAGATAGATAGATAGATTGATAGAAAGACTGTATGCAATAACCATGGATGTCTGACAGTTGAAGCAGACTGGTGATGTCATTAAGGCTCTATTATGACACGTACAGCTTGGAAGCATAAATACTACAGCACGGCAGCCATTTATAGCCAGTCTCCATTGGAGATGGAAGTGGGCAGGAATGTACTGGCCTATCTTCCCAAGACGCCACAGCAGCCGGACAAATTGTATGTTCGACAGAATGGCTGTTTTATTCAGCCCATAAGGGTGACTACCCACTACAGTTTTTTTTTTTCACTGCGAAATTCGTAGCAGTTTTTTTTCTGCAGGGGTCTATGGGAATTGTAATGTTAAAATCGAAATCACGCAAATTCGCAATTTACCGCGAAATCGCGATTTTAACATTACAAGTCCCATAGACTCCTGCAGAAAAAAAAACGCTGCGAATTTCGCAGTGAAAAAAAACTGTAGTGGGTAGTCATCCTAAGGGGGAAACGGCGGCCTACAAAATCTGATTGGTCGCTGCTGCCACCATTTATGAAAAGGTCGGCTCAGTTCTTCCATGGATAAGAATAAGGTAGGTACATAGGCAGGCAGGTAGGTTCAGTTTTTGTAGGTTGAGGAATGCTTATGGGCAAGGCCTTATGTCTGAACGCTGGCGCATGAAATGGCAGAGAGGCCCGGCCCTGTGCATTCACTGATTATTGCCGTCAGCTGCTGTCTGCTTTCAAGCATGAATCAGGGGCTTCACACTTATCAACTGGCTTTGATTGTGGGTCACGCAGGTTGGTTGCAATGCCCTAGTATAAACGATACCTGGAACACAAGCCAGTCCTCAGGATGCATTCTAACTCAAGAGCACGATCACGTTGTGCCTGACCAATGTTTCCATCTTGGGTAATAGCACAGTCCTAAGCGATATGGAGTGGAGTTGGCATATGAGCTGGTCTGTGGTTTTGCTTCCAACAGTTTCTACCGCACGCAGATGCTCGGTGGATACAATGTTGCGCGCTGGGGAAAACCCCAGGAATAATCCACAGCAGGCAGGCAAGCAAAGTATAAATAAGGGGGGGATTGGTTAGCTGCCTGCAACTCTTGCTTGTACCCGAATAAGGTTTTGCCTGCAACGCGGCCTTGTACTGCTTGAGGCGACGTGACATTCATGCACAAGGCACAAGTGCTGGCAGGTTTCTGCGGGCACCCACAGTGCAGCGTTGCATTCTTGAAACCGTTGCTTGACCCTTTCCCTAAAATCAGGAAGATTCGCTTACACCTCTTATGGCTTATAATAGCCGTCTCCTGGGATAACAATAGCAATACTGAGAATAATGAAAATAAAACGCATCATAGGCTGAAGAAATTAAACGCTCGGCACGTCTTTTCTTCAGCCTTACATGACTATATATCTATATATGTATACATCCATATATTTGGGTAGAAATCCATAAAAATATATATCGATATATATGCATTTCTATATATTTATATAGATATTTATCTATACACAGAAACAGATAGATAGATAGATGGATGGATAGATAGATAGATAGATAGATAGATTGATAGAAAGACTGTATGCAATAACCATGGATGTCTGACAGTTGAAGCAGACTGGTGATGTCATTAAGGCTCTATTATGACACGTACAGCTTGGAAGCATAAATACTACAGCACGGCAGCCATTTATAGCCAGTCTCCATTGGAGATGGAAGTGGGCAGGAATGTACTGGCCTATCTTCCCAAGACGCCACAGCAGCCGGACAAATTGTATGTTCGACAGAATGGCTGTTTTATTCAGCCCATAAGGGTGACTACCCACTACAGTTTTTTTTTTTCACTGCGAAATTCGTAGCAGTTTTTTTTCTGCAGGGGTCTATGGGAATTGTAATGTTAAAATCGAAATCACGCAAATTCGCAATTTACCGCGAAATCGCGATTTTAACATTACAAGTCCCATAGACTCCTGCAGAAAAAAAAACGCTGCGAATTTCGCAGTGAAAAAAAACTGTAGTGGGTAGTCATCCTAAGGGGGAAACGGCGGCCTACAAAATCTGATTGGTCGCTGCTGCCACCATTTATGAAAAGGTCGGCTCAGTTCTTCCATGGATAAGAATAAGGTAGGTACATAGGCAGGCAGGTAGGTTCAGTTTTTGTAGGTTGAGGAATGCTTATGGGCAAGGCCTTATGTCTGAACGCTGGCGCATGAAATGGCAGAGAGGCCCGGCCCTGTGCATTCACTGATTATTGCCGTCAGCTGCTGTCTGCTTTCAAGCATGAATCAGGGGCTTCACACTTATCAACTGGCTTTGATTGTGGGTCACGCAGGTTGGTTGCAATGCCCTAGTATAAACGATACCTGGAACACAAGCCAGTCCTCAGGATGCATTCTAACTCAAGAGCACGATCACGTTGTGCCTGACCAATGTTTCCATCTTGGGTAATAGCACAGTCCTAAGCGATATGGAGTGGAGTTGGCATATGAGCTGGTCTGTGGTTTTGCTTCCAACAGTTTCCACCGCACGCAGATGCTCGGTGGATACAATGTTGCGCGCTGGGGAAAACCCCAGGAATAATCCACAGCAGGCAGGCAAGCAAAGTATAAATAAGGGGGGGATTGGTTAGCTGCCTGCAACTCTTGCTTGTACCCGAATAAGGTTTTGCCTGCAACGCGGCCTTGTACTGCTTGAGGCGACGTGACATTCATGCACAAGGCACAAGTGCTGGCAGGTTTCTGCGGGCACCCACAGTGCAGCGTTGCATTCTTGAAACCGTTGCTTGACCCTTTCCCTAAAATCAGGAAGATTCGCTTACACCTCTTATGGCTTATAATAGCCGTCTCCTGGGATAACAATAGCAATACTGAGAATAATGAAAATAAAACGCATCATAGGCTGAAGAAATTAAACGCTCGGCACGTCTTTTCTTCAGCCTTACATGACTATATATCTATATATGTATACATCCATATATTTGGGTAGAAATCCATAAAAATATATATCGATATATATGCATTTCTATATATTTATATAGATATTTATCTATACACAGAAACAGATAGATAGATGGATAGATAGATAGATAGATAGATAGATAGATAGATAGATAGATAGATAGATTGATTGATAGAAAGACTGTATGCAATAACCCTGGATGTCTGACAGTTGAAGCAGACTGGTGATGTCATTAAGGCTCTATTATGACACGTACAGCTTGGAAGCATAAATACTACAGCACGGCAGCCATTTATAGCCAGTCTCCATTGGAGATGGAAGTGGGCAGGAATGTACTGGCCTATCTTCCCAAGACGCCACAGCAGCCGGACAAATTGTATGTTCGACAGAATGGCTGTTTTATTCAGCCCATAAGGGTGACTACCCACTACAGTTTTTTTTTTTCACTGCGAAATTCGTAGCAGTTTTTTTTCTGCAGGGGTCTATGGGAATTGTAATGTTAAAATCGAAATCACGCAAATTCGCAATTTACCGCGAAATCGCGATTTTAACATTACAAGTCCCATAGACTCCTGCAGAAAAAAAAACGCTGCGAATTTCGCAGTGAAAAAAAACTGTAGTGGGTAGTCATCCTAAGGGGGAAACGGCGGCCTACAAAATCTGATTGGTCGCTGCTGCCACCATTTATGAAAAGGTCGGCTCAGTTCTTCCATGGATAAGAATAAGGTAGGTACATAGGCAGGCAGGTAGGTTCAGTTTTTGTAGGTTGAGGAATGCTTATGGGCAAGGCCTTATGTCTGAACGCTGGCGCATGAAATGGCAGAGAGGCCCGGCCCTGTGCATTCACTGATTATTGCCGTCAGCTGCTGTCTGCTTTCAAGCATGAATCAGGGGCTTCACACTTATCAACTGGCTTTGATTGTGGGTCACGCAGGTTGGTTGCAATGCCCTAGTATAAACGATACCTGGAACACAAGCCAGTCCTCAGGATGCATTCTAACTCAAGAGCACGATCACGTTGTGCCTGACCAATGTTTCCATCTTGGGTAATAGCACAGTCCTAAGCGATATGGAGTGGAGTTGGCATATGAGCTGGTCTGTGGTTTTGCTTCCAACAGTTTCTACCGCACGCAGATGCTCGGTGGATACAATGTTGCGCGCTGGGGAAAACCCCAGGAATAATCCACAGCAGGCAGGCAAGCAAAGTATAAATAAGGGGGGGATTGGTTAGCTGCCTGCAACTCTTGCTTGTACCCGAATAAGGTTTTGCCTGCAACGCGGCCTTGTACTGCTTGAGGCGACGTGACATTCATGCACAAGGCACAAGTGCTGGCAGGTTTCTGCGGGCACCCACAGTGCAGCGTTGCATTCTTGAAACCGTTGCTTGACCCTTTCCCTAAAATCAGGAAGATTCGCTTACACCTCTTATGGCTTATAATAGCCGTCTCCTGGGATAACAATAGCAATACTGAGAATAATGAAAATAAAACGCATCATAGGCTGAAGAAATTAAACGCTCGGCACGTCTTTTCTTCAGCCTTACATGACTATATATCTATATATGTATACATCCATATATTTGGGTAGAAATCCATAAAAATATATATCGATATATATGCATTTCTATATATTTATATAGATATTTATCTATACACAGAAACAGATAGATAGATAGATGGATGGATAGATAGATAGATAGATAGATAGATAGATAGATAGATAGATAGATTGATAGAAAGACTGTATGCAATAACCATGGATGTCTGACAGTTGAAGCAGACTGGTGATGTCATTAAGGCTCTATTATGACACGTACAGCTTGGAAGCATAAATACTACAGCACGGCAGCCATTTATAGCCAGTCTCCATTGGAGATGGAAGTGGGCAGGAATGTACTGGCCTATCTTCCCAAGACGCCACAGCAGCCGGACAAATTGTATGTTCGACAGAATGGCTGTTTTATTCAGCCCATAAGGGTGACTACCCACTACAGTTTTTTTTTTTCACTGCGAAATTCGTAGCAGTTTTTTTTCTGCAGGGGTCTATGGGAATTGTAATGTTAAAATCGAAATCACGCAAATTCGCAATTTACCGCGAAATCGCGATTTTAACATTACAAGTCCCATAGACTCCTGCAGAAAAAAAAACGCTGCGAATTTCGCAGTGAAAAAAAACTGTAGTGGGTAGTCATCCTAAGGGGGAAACGGCGGCCTACAAAATCTGATTGGTCGCTGCTGCCACCATTTATGAAAAGGTCGGCTCAGTTCTTCCATGGATAAGAATAAGGTAGGTACATAGGCAGGCAGGTAGGTTCAGTTTTTGTAGGTTGAGGAATGCTTATGGGCAAGGCCTTATGTCTGAACGCTGGCGCATGAAATGGCAGAGAGGCCCGGCCCTGTGCATTCACTGATTATTGCCGTCAGCTGCTGTCTGCTTTCAAGCATGAATCAGGGGCTTCACACTTATCAACTGGCTTTGATTGTGGGTCACGCAGGTTGGTTGCAATGCCCTAGTATAAACGATACCTGGAACACAAGCCAGTCCTCAGGATGCATTCTAACTCAAGAGCACGATCACGTTGTGCCTGACCAATGTTTCCATCTTGGGTAATAGCACAGTCCTAAGCGATATGGAGTGGAGTTGGCATATGAGCTGGTCTGTGGTTTTGCTTCCAACAGTTTCCACCGCACGCAGATGCTCGGTGGATACAATGTTGCGCGCTGGGGAAAACCCCAGGAATAATCCACAGCAGGCAGGCAAGCAAAGTATAAATAAGGGGGGGATTGGTTAGCTGCCTGCAACTCTTGCTTGTACCCGAATAAGGTTTTGCCTGCAACGCGGCCTTGTACTGCTTGAGGCGACGTGACATTCATGCACAAGGCACAAGTGCTGGCAGGTTTCTGCGGGCACCCACAGTGCAGCGTTGCATTCTTGAAACCGTTGCTTGACCCTTTCCCTAAAATCAGGAAGATTCGCTTACACCTCTTATGGCTTATAATAGCCGTCTCCTGGGATAACAATAGCAATACTGAGAATAATGAAAATAAAACGCATCATAGGCTGAAGAAATTAAACGCTCGGCACGTCTTTTCTTCAGCCTTACATGACTATATATCTATATATGTATACATCCATATATTTGGGTAGAAATCCATAAAAATATATATCGATATATATGCATTTCTATATATTTATATAGATATTTATCTATACACAGAAACAGATAGATAGATAGATGGATAGATAGATAGATAGATAGATAGATAGATAGATAGATAGATAGATAGATAGATAGATTGATTGATAGAAAGACTGTATGCAATAACCCTGGATGTCTGACAGTTGAAGCAGACTGGTGATGTCATTAAGGCTCTATTATGACACGTACAGCTTGGAAGCATAAATACTACAGCACGGCAGCCATTTATAGCCAGTCTCCATTGGAGATGGAAGTGGGCAGGAATGTACTGGCCTATCTTCCCAAGACGCCACAGCAGCCGGACAAATTGTATGTTCGACAGAATGGCTGTTTTATTCAGCCCATAAGGGTGACTACCCACTACAGTTTTTTTTTTTCACTGCGAAATTCGTAGCAGTTTTTTTTCTGCAGGGGTCTATGGGAATTGTAATGTTAAAATCGAAATCACGCAAATTCGCAATTTACCGCGAAATCGCGATTTTAACATTACAAGTCCCATAGACTCCTGCAGAAAAAAAAACGCTGCGAATTTCGCAGTGAAAAAAAACTGTAGTGGGTAGTCATCCTAAGGGGGAAACGGCGGCCTACAAAATCTGATTGGTCGCTGCTGCCACCATTTATGAAAAGGTCGGCTCAGTTCTTCCATGGATAAGAATAAGGTAGGTACATAGGCAGGCAGGTAGGTTCAGTTTTTGTAGGTTGAGGAATGCTTATGGGCAAGGCCTTATGTCTGAACGCTGGCGCATGAAATGGCAGAGAGGCCCGGCCCTGTGCATTCACTGATTATTGCCGTCAGCTGCTGTCTGCTTTCAAGCATGAATCAGGGGCTTCACACTTATCAACTGGCTTTGATTGTGGGTCACGCAGGTTGGTTGCAATGCCCTAGTATAAACGATACCTGGAACACAAGCCAGTCCTCAGGATGCATTCTAACTCAAGAGCACGATCACGTTGTGCCTGACCAATGTTTCCATCTTGGGTAATAGCACAGTCCTAAGCGATATGGAGTGGAGTTGGCATATGAGCTGGTCTGTGGTTTTGCTTCCAACAGTTTCTACCGCACGCAGATGCTCGGTGGATACAATGTTGCGCGCTGGGGAAAACCCCAGGAATAATCCACAGCAGGCAGGCAAGCAAAGTATAAATAAGGGGGGGATTGGTTAGCTGCCTGCAACTCTTGCTTGTACCCGAATAAGGTTTTGCCTGCAACGCGGCCTTGTACTGCTTGAGGCGACGTGACATTCATGCACAAGGCACAAGTGCTGGCAGGTTTCTGCGGGCACCCACAGTGCAGCGTTGCATTCTTGAAACCGTTGCTTGACCCTTTCCCTAAAATCAGGAAGATTCGCTTACACCTCTTATGGCTTATAATAGCCGTCTCCTGGGATAACAATAGCAATACTGAGAATAATGAAAATAAAACGCATCATAGGCTGAAGAAATTAAACGCTCGGCACGTCTTTTCTTCAGCCTTACATGACTATATATCTATATATGTATACATCCATATATTTGGGTAGAAATCCATAAAAATATATATCGATATATATGCATTTCTATATATTTATATAGATATTTATCTATACACAGAAACAGATAGATAGATAGATGGATGGATAGATAGATAGATAGATAGATAGATAGATAGATAGATAGATAGATTGATAGAAAGACTGTATGCAATAACCATGGATGTCTGACAGTTGAAGCAGACTGGTGATGTCATTAAGGCTCTATTATGACACGTACAGCTTGGAAGCATAAATACTACAGCACGGCAGCCATTTATAGCCAGTCTCCATTGGAGATGGAAGTGGGCAGGAATGTACTGGCCTATCTTCCCAAGACGCCACAGCAGCCGGACAAATTGTATGTTCGACAGAATGGCTGTTTTATTCAGCCCATAAGGGTGACTACCCACTACAGTTTTTTTTTTTCACTGCGAAATTCGTAGCAGTTTTTTTTCTGCAGGGGTCTATGGGAATTGTAATGTTAAAATCGAAATCACGCAAATTCGCAATTTACCGCGAAATCGCGATTTTAACATTACAAGTCCCATAGACTCCTGCAGAAAAAAAAACGCTGCGAATTTCGCAGTGAAAAAAAACTGTAGTGGGTAGTCATCCTAAGGGGGAAACGGCGGCCTACAAAATCTGATTGGTCGCTGCTGCCACCATTTATGAAAAGGTCGGCTCAGTTCTTCCATGGATAAGAATAAGGTAGGTACATAGGCAGGCAGGTAGGTTCAGTTTTTGTAGGTTGAGGAATGCTTATGGGCAAGGCCTTATGTCTGAACGCTGGCGCATGAAATGGCAGAGAGGCCCGGCCCTGTGCATTCACTGATTATTGCCGTCAGCTGCTGTCTGCTTTCAAGCATGAATCAGGGGCTTCACACTTATCAACTGGCTTTGATTGTGGGTCACGCAGGTTGGTTGCAATGCCCTAGTATAAACGATACCTGGAACACAAGCCAGTCCTCAGGATGCATTCTAACTCAAGAGCACGATCACGTTGTGCCTGACCAATGTTTCCATCTTGGGTAATAGCACAGTCCTAAGCGATATGGAGTGGAGTTGGCATATGAGCTGGTCTGTGGTTTTGCTTCCAACAGTTTCCACCGCACGCAGATGCTCGGTGGATACAATGTTGCGCGCTGGGGAAAACCCCAGGAATAATCCACAGCAGGCAGGCAAGCAAAGTATAAATAAGGGGGGGATTGGTTAGCTGCCTGCAACTCTTGCTTGTACCCGAATAAGGTTTTGCCTGCAACGCGGCCTTGTACTGCTTGAGGCGACGTGACATTCATGCACAAGGCACAAGTGCTGGCAGGTTTCTGCGGGCACCCACAGTGCAGCGTTGCATTCTTGAAACCGTTGCTTGACCCTTTCCCTAAAATCAGGAAGATTCGCTTACACCTCTTATGGCTTATAATAGCCGTCTCCTGGGATAACAATAGCAATACTGAGAATAATGAAAATAAAACGCATCATAGGCTGAAGAAATTAAACGCTCGGCACGTCTTTTCTTCAGCCTTACATGACTATATATCTATATATGTATACATCCATATATTTGGGTAGAAATCCATAAAAATATATATCGATATATATGCATTTCTATATATTTATATAGATATTTATCTATACACAGAAACAGATAGATAGATAGATGGATGGATAGATAGATAGATAGATAGATAGATAGATAGATAGATAGATTGATAGAAAGACTGTATGCAATAACCATGGATGTCTGACAGTTGAAGCAGACTGGTGATGTCATTAAGGCTCTATTATGACACGTACAGCTTGGAAGCATAAATACTACAGCACGGCAGCCATTTATAGCCAGTCTCCATTGGAGATGGAAGTGGGCAGGAATGTACTGGCCTATCTTCCCAAGACGCCACAGCAGCCGGACAAATTGTATGTTCGACAGAATGGCTGTTTTATTCAGCCCATAAGGGTGACTACCCACTACAGTTTTTTTTTTTCACTGCGAAATTCGTAGCAGTTTTTTTTCTGCAGGGGTCTATGGGAATTGTAATGTTAAAATCGAAATCACGCAAATTCGCAATTTACCGCGAAATCGCAATTTTAACATTACAAGTCCCATAGACTCCTGCAGAAAAAAAAACGCTGCGAATTTCGCAGTGAAAAAAAACTGTAGTGGGTAGTCATCCTAAGGGGGAAACGGCGGCCTACAAAATCTGATTGGTCGCTGCTGCCACCATTTATGAAAAGGTCGGCTCAGTTCTTCCATGGATAAGAATAAGGTAGGTACATAGGCAGGCAGGTAGGTTCAGTTTTTGTAGGTTGAGGAATGCTTATGGGCAAGGCCTTATGTCTGAACGCTGGCGCATGAAATGGCAGAGAGGCCCGGCCCTGTGCATTCACTGATTATTGCCGTCAGCTGCTGTCTGCTTTCAAGCATGAATCAGGGGCTTCACACTTATCAACTGGCTTTGATTGTGGGTCACGCAGGTTGGTTGCAATGCCCTAGTATAGACGATACCTGGAACACAAGCCAGTCCTCAGGATGCATTCTAACTCAAGAGCACGATCACGTTGTGCCTGACCAATGTTTCCATCTTGGGTAATAGCACAGTCCTAAGCGATATGGAGTGGAGTTGGCATATGAGCTGGTCTGTGGTTTTGCTTCCAACAGTTTCTACCGCACGCAGATGCTCGGTGGATACAATGTTGCGCGCTGGGGAAAACCCCAGGAATAATCCACAGCAGGCAGGCAAGCAAAGTATAAATAAGGGGGGGATTGGTTAGCTGCCTGCAACTCTTGCTTGTACCCGAATAAGGTTTTGCCTGCAACGCGGCCTAGTACTGCTTGAGGCGACGTGACATTCATGCACAAGGCACAAGTGCTGGCAGGTTTCTGCGGGCACCCACAGTGCAGCGTTGCATTCTTGAAACCGTTGCTTGACCCTTTCCCTAAAATCAGGAAGATTCGCTTACACCTCTTATGGCTTATAATAGCCGTCTCCTGGGATAACAATAGCAATACTGAGAATAATGAAAATAAAACGCATCATAGGCTGAAGAAATTAAACGCTCGGCACGTCTTTTCTTCAGCCTTACATGACTATATATCTATATATGTATACATCCATATATTTGGGTAGAAATCCATAAAAATATATATCGATATATATGCATTTCTATATATTTATATAGATATTTATCTATACACAGAAACAGATAGATAGATAGATGGATGGATAGATAGATAGATAGATAGATAGATTGATAGAAAGACTGTATGCAATAACCATGGATGTCTGACAGTTGAAGCAGACTGGTGATGTCATTAAGGCTCTATTATGACACGTACAGCTTGGAAGCATAAATACTACAGCACGGCAGCCATTTATAGCCAGTCTCCATTGGAGATGGAAGTGGGCAGGAATGTACTGGCCTATCTTCCCAAGACGCCACAGCAGCCGGACAAATTGTATGTTCGACAGAATGGCTGTTTTATTCAGCCCATAAGGGTGACTACCCACTACAGTTTTTTTTTTTCACTGCGAAATTCGTAGCAGTTTTTTTTCTGCAGGGGTCTATGGGAATTGTAATGTTAAAATCGAAATCACGCAAATTCGCAATTTACCGCGAAATCGCGATTTTAACATTACAAGTCCCATAGACTCCTGCAGAAAAAAAAACGCTGCGAATTTCGCAGTGAAAAAAAACTGTAGTGGGTAGTCATCCTAAGGGGGAAACGGCGGCCTACAAAATCTGATTGGTCGCTGCTGCCACCATTTATGAAAAGGTCGGCTCAGTTCTTCCATGGATAAGAATAAGGTAGGTACATAGGCAGGCAGGTAGGTTCAGTTTTTGTAGGTTGAGGAATGCTTATGGGCAAGGCCTTATGTCTGAACGCTGGCGCATGAAATGGCAGAGAGGCCCGGCCCTGTGCATTCACTGATTATTGCCGTCAGCTGCTGTCTGCTTTCAAGCATGAATCAGGGGCTTCACACTTATCAACTGGCTTTGATTGTGGGTCACGCAGGTTGGTTGCAATGCCCTAGTATAAACGATACCTGGAACACAAGCCAGTCCTCAGGATGCATTCTAACTCAAGAGCACGATCACGTTGTGCCTGACCAATGTTTCCATCTTGGGTAATAGCACAGTCCTAAGCGATATGGAGTGGAGTTGGCATATGAGCTGGTCTGTGGTTTTGCTTCCAACAGTTTCTACCGCTCGCAGATGCTCGGTGGATACAATGTTGCGCGCTGGGGAAAACCCCAGGAATAATCCACAGCAGGCAGGCAAGCAAAGTATAAATAAGGGGGGGATTGGTTAGCTGCCTGCAACTCTTGCTTGTACCCGAATAAGGTTTTGCCTGCAACGCGGCCTTGTACTGCTTGAGGCGACGTGACATTCATGCACAAGGCACAAGTGCTGGCAGGTTTCTGCGGGCACCCACAGTGCAGCGTTGCATTCTTGAAACCGTTGCTTGACCCTTTCCCTAAAATCAGGAAGATTCGCTTACACCTCTTATGGCTTATAATAGCCGTCTCCTGGGATAACAATAGCAATACTGAGAATAATGAAAATAAAACGCATCATAGGCTGAAGAAATTAAACGCTCGGCACGTCTTTTCTTCAGCCTTACATGACTATATATCTATATATGTATACATCCATATATTTGGGTAGAAATCCATAAAAATATATATCGATAAATATGCATTTCTATATATTTATATAGATATTTATCTATACACAGAAACAGATAGATAGATAGATGGATGGATAGATAGATAGATAGATAGATAGATAGATAGATAGATAGATAGATAGATTGATAGAAAGACTGTATGCAATAACCATGGATGTCTGACAGTTGAAGCAGACTGGTGATGTCATTAAGGCTCTATTATGACACGTACAGCTTGGAAGCATAAATACTACAGCACGGCAGCCATTTATAGCCAGTCTCCATTGGAGATGGAAGTGGGCAGGAATGTACTGGCCTATCTTCCCAAGACGCCACAGCAGCCGGACAAATTGTATGTTCGACAGAATGGCTGTTTTATTCAGCCCATAAGGGTGACTACCCACTACAGTTTTTTTTTTTCACTGCGAAATTCGTAGCAGTTTTTTTTCTGCAGGGGTCTATGGGAATTGTAATGTTAAAATCGAAATCACGCAAATTCGCAATTTACCGCGAAATCGCGATTTTAACATTACAAGTCCCATAGACTCCTGCAGAAAAAAAAACGCTGCGAATTTCGCAGTGAAAAAAAACTGTAGTGGGTAGTCATCCTAAGGGGGAAACGGCGGCCTACAAAATCTGATTGGTCGCTGCTGCCACCATTTATGAAAAGGTCGGCTCAGTTCTTCCATGGATAAGAATAAGGTAGGTACATAGGCAGGCAGGTAGGTTCAGTTTTTGTAGGTTGAGGAATGCTTATGGGCAAGGCCTTATGTCTGAACGCTGGCGCATGAAATGGCAGAGAGGCCCGGCCCTGTGCATTCACTGATTATTGCCGTCAGCTGCTGTCTGCTTTCAAGCATGAATCAGGGGCTTCACACTTATCAACTGGCTTTGATTGTGGGTCACGCAGGTTGGTTGCAATGCCCTAGTATAAACGATACCTGGAACACAAGCCAGTCCTCAGGATGCATTCTAACTCAAGAGCACGATCACGTTGTGCCTGACCAATGTTTCCATCTTGGGTAATAGCACAGTCCTAAGCGATATGGAGTGGAGTTGGCATATGAGCTGGTCTGTGGTTTTGCTTCCAACAGTTTCTACCGCACGCAGATGCTCGGTGGATACAATGTTGCGCGCTGGGGAAAACCCCAGGAATAATCCACAGCAGGCAGGCAAGCAAAGTATAAATAAGGGGGGGATTGGTTAGCTGCCTGCAACTCTTGCTTGTACCCGAATAAGGTTTTGCCTGCAACGCGGCCTAGTACTGCTTGAGGCGACGTGACATTCATGCACAAGGCACAAGTGCTGGCAGGTTTCTGCGGGCACCCACAGTGCAGCGTTGCATTCTTGAAACCGTTGCTTGACCCTTTCCCTAAAATCAGGAAGATTCGCTTACACCTCTTATGGCTTATAATAGCCGTCTCCTGGGATAACAATAGCAATACTGAGAATAATGAAAATAAAACGCATCATAGGCTGAAGAAATTAAACGCTCGGCACGTCTTTTCTTCAGCCTTACATGACTATATATCTATATATGTATACATCCATATATTTGGGTAGAAATCCATAAAAATATATATCGATATATATGCATTTCTATATATTTATATAGATATTTATCTATACACAGAAACAGATAGATAGATAGATGGATGGATAGATAGATAGATAGATAGATAGATAGATAGATAGATAGATAGATAGATAGATAGATAGATTGATAGAAAGACTGTATGCAATAACCATGGATGTCTGACAGTTGAAGCAGACTGGTGATGTCATTAAGGCTCTATTATGACACGTACAGCTTGGAAGCATAAATACTACAGCACGGCAGCCATTTATAGCCAGTCTCCATTGGAGATGGAAGTGGGCAGGAATGTACTGGCCTATCTTCCCAAGACGCCACAGCAGCCGGACAAATTGTATGTTCGACAGAATGGCTGTTTTATTCAGCCCATAAGGGTGACTACCCACTACAGTTTTTTTTTTTCACTGCGAAATTCGTAGCAGTTTTTTTTCTGCAGGGGTCTATGGGAATTGTAATGTTAAAATCGAAATCACGCAAATTCGCAATTTACCGCGAAATCGCGATTTTAACATTACAAGTCCCATAGACTCCTGCAGAAAAAAAAACGCTGCGAATTTCGCAGTGAAAAAAAACTGTAGTGGGTAGTCATCCTAAGGGGGAAACGGCGGCCTACAAAATCTGATTGGTCGCTGCTGCCACCATTTATGAAAAGGTCGGCTCAGTTCTTCCATGGATAAGAATAAGGTAGGTACATAGGCAGGCAGGTAGGTTCAGTTTTTGTAGGTTGAGGAATGCTTATGGGCAAGGCCTTATGTCTGAACGCTGGCGCATGAAATGGCAGAGAGGCCCGGCCCTGTGCATTCACTGATTATTGCCGTCAGCTGCTGTCTGCTTTCAAGCATGAATCAGGGGCTTCACACTTATCAACTGGCTTTGATTGTGGGTCACGCAGGTTGGTTGCAATGCCCTAGTATAAACGATACCTGGAACACAAGCCAGTCCTCAGGATGCATTCTAACTCAAGAGCACGATCACGTTGTGCCTGACCAATGTTTCCATCTTGGGTAATAGCACAGTCCTAAGCGATATGGAGTGGAGTTGGCATATGAGCTGGTCTGTGGTTTTGCTTCCAACAGTTTCCACCGCACGCAGATGCTCGGTGGATACAATGTTGCGCGCTGGGGAAAACCCCAGGAATAATCCACAGCAGGCAGGCAAGCAAAGTATAAATAAGGGGGGGATTGGTTAGCTGCCTGCAACTCTTGCTTGTACCCGAATAAGGTTTTGCCTGCAACGCGGCCTTGTACTGCTTGAGGCGACGTGACATTCATGCACAAGGCACAAGTGCTGGCAGGTTTCTGCGGGCACCCACAGTGCAGCGTTGCATTCTTGAAACCGTTGCTTGACCCTTTCCCTAAAATCAGGAAGATTCGCTTACACCTCTTATGGCTTATAATAGCCGTCTCCTGGGATAACAATAGCAATACTGAGAATAATGAAAATAAAACGCATCATAGGCTGAAGAAATTAAACGCTCGGCACGTCTTTTCTTCAGCCTTACATGACTATATATCTATATATGTATACATCCATATATTTGGGTAGAAATCCATAAAAATATATATCGATATATATGCATTTCTATATATTTATATAGATATTTATCTATACACAGAAACAGATAGATAGATAGATGGATGGATAGATAGATAGATAGATAGATTGATAGAAAGACTGTATGCAATAACCATGGATGTCTGACAGTTGAAGCAGACTGGTGATGTCATTAAGGCTCTATTATGACACGTACAGCTTGGAAGCATAAATACTACAGCACGGCAGCCATTTATAGCCAGTCTCCATTGGAGATGGAAGTGGGCAGGAATGTACTGGCCTATCTTCCCAAGACGCCACAGCAGCCGGACAAATTGTATGTTCGACAGAATGGCTGTTTTATTCAGCCCATAAGGGTGACTACCCACTACAGTTTTTTTTTTTCACTGCGAAATTCGTAGCAGTTTTTTTTCTGCAGGGGTCTATGGGAATTGTAATGTTAAAATCGAAATCACGCAAATTCGCAATTTACCGCGAAATCGCGATTTTAACATTACAAGTCCCATAGACTCCTGCAGAAAAAAAAACGCTGCGAATTTCGCAGTGAAAAAAAACTGTAGTGGGTAGTCATCCTAAGGGGGAAACGGCGGCCTACAAAATCTGATTGGTCGCTGCTGCCACCATTTATGAAAAGGTCGGCTCAGTTCTTCCATGGATAAGAATAAGGTAGGTACATAGGCAGGCAGGTAGGTTCAGTTTTTGTAGGTTGAGGAATGCTTATGGGCAAGGCCTTATGTCTGAACGCTGGCGCATGAAATGGCAGAGAGGCCCGGCCCTGTGCATTCACTGATTATTGCCGTCAGCTGCTGTCTGCTTTCAAGCATGAATCAGGGGCTTCACACTTATCAACTGGCTTTGATTGTGGGTCACGCAGGTTGGTTGCAATGCCCTAGTATAAACGATACCTGGAACACAAGCCAGTCCTCAGGATGCATTCTAACTCAAGAGCACGATCACGTTGTGCCTGACCAATGTTTCCATCTTGGGTAATAGCACAGTCCTAAGCGATATGGAGTGGAGTTGGCATATGAGCTGGTCTGTGGTTTTGCTTCCAACAGTTTCCACCGCACGCAGATGCTCGGTGGATACAATGTTGCGCGCTGGGGAAAACCCCAGGAATAATCCACAGCAGGCAGGCAAGCAAAGTATAAATAAGGGGGGGATTGGTTAGCTGCCTGCAACTCTTGCTTGTACCCGAATAAGGTTTTGCCTGCAACGCGGCCTTGTACTGCTTGAGGCGACGTGACATTCATGCACAAGGCACAAGTGCTGGCAGGTTTCTGCGGGCACCCACAGTGCAGCGTTGCATTCTTGAAACCGTTGCTTGACCCTTTCCCTAAAATCAGGAAGATTCGCTTACACCTCTTATGGCTTATAATAGCCGTCTCCTGGGATAACAATAGCAATACTGAGAATAATGAAAATAAAACGCATCATAGGCTGAAGAAATTAAACGCTCGGCACGTCTTTTCTTCAGCCTTACATGACTATATATTTATATATGTATACATCCATATATTTGGGTAGAAATCCATAAAAATATATATCGATATATATGCATTTCTATATATTTATATAGATATTTATCTATACACAGAAACAGATAGATAGATAGATAGATGGATGGATAGATAGATAGATAGATAGATAGATAGATAGATTGATAGAAAGACTGTATGCAATAACCATGGATGTCTGACAGTTGAAGCAGACTGGTGATGTCATTAAGGCTCTATTATGACACGTACAGCTTGGAAGCATAAATACTACAGCACGGCAGCCATTTATAGCCAGTCTCCATTGGAGATGGAAGTGGGCAGGAATGTACTGGCCTATCTTCCCAAGACGCCACAGCAGCCGGACAAATTGTATGTTCGACAGAATGGCTGTTTTATTCAGCCCATAAGGGTGACTACCCACTACAGTTTTTTTTTTTCACTGCGAAATTCGTAGCAGTTTTTTTTCTGCAGGGGTCTATGGGAATTGTAATGTTAAAATCGAAATCACGCAAATTCGCAATTTACCGCGAAATCGCGATTTTAACATTACAAGTCCCATAGACTCCTGCAGAAAAAAAAACGCTGCGAATTTCGCAGTGAAAAAAAACTGTAGTGGGTAGTCATCCTAAGGGGGAAACGGCGGCCTACAAAATCTGATTGGTCGCTGCTGCCACCATTTATGAAAAGGTCGGCTCAGTTCTTCCATGGATAAGAATAAGGTAGGTACATAGGCAGGCAGGTAGGTTCAGTTTTTGTAGGTTGAGGAATGCTTATGGGCAAGGCCTTATGTCTGAACGCTGGCGCATGAAATGGCAGAGAGGCCCGGCCCTGTGCATTCACTGATTATTGCCGTCAGCTGCTGTCTGCTTTCAAGCATGAATCAGGGGCTTCACACTTATCAACTGGCTTTGATTGTGGGTCACGCAGGTTGGTTGCAATGCCCTAGTATAAACGATACCTGGAACACAAGCCAGTCCTCAGGATGCATTCTAACTCAAGAGCACGATCACGTTGTGCCTGACCAATGTTTCCATCTTGGGTAATAGCACAGTCCTAAGCGATATGGAGTGGAGTTGGCATATGAGCTGGTCTGTGGTTTTGCTTCCAACAGTTTCTACCGCACGCAGATGCTCGGTGGATACAATGTTGCGCGCTGGGGAAAACCCCAGGAATAATCCACAGCAGGCAGGCAAGCAAAGTATAAATAAGGGGGGGATTGGTTAGCTGCCTGCAACTCTTGCTTGTACCCGAATAAGGTTTTGCCTGCAACGCGGCCTTGTACTGCTTGAGGCGACGTGACATTCATGCACAAGGCACAAGTGCTGGCAGGTTTCTGCGGGCACCCACAGTGCAGCGTTGCATTCTTGAAACCGTTGCTTGACCCTTTCCCTAAAATCAGGAAGATTCGCTTACACCTCTTATGGCTTATAATAGCCGTCTCCTGGGATAACAATAGCAATACTGAGAATAATGAAAATAAAACGCATCATAGGCTGAAGAAATTAAACGCTCGGCACGTCTTTTCTTCAGCCTTACATGACTATATATCTATATATGTATACATCCATATATTTGGGTAGAAATCCATAAAAATATATATCGATATATATGCATTTCTATATATTTATATAGATATTTATCTATACACAGAAACAGATAGATAGATAGATGGATGGATAGATAGATAGATAGATAGATAGATTGATAGAAAGACTGTATGCAATAACCATGGATGTCTGACAGTTGAAGCAGACTGGTGATGTCATTAAGGCTCTATTATGACACGTACAGCTTGGAAGCATAAATACTACAGCACGGCAGCCATTTATAGCCAGTCTCCATTGGAGATGGAAGTGGGCAGGAATGTACTGGCCTATCTTCCCAAGACGCCACAGCAGCCGGACAAATTGTATGTTCGACAGAATGGCTGTTTTATTCAGCCCATAAGGGTGACTACCCACTACAGTTTTTTTTTTTCACTGCGAAATTCGTAGCAGTTTTTTTTCTGCAGGGGTCTATGGGAATTGTAATGTTAAAATCGAAATCACGCAAATTCGCAATTTACCGCGAAATCGCGATTTTAACATTACAAGTCCCATAGACTCCTGCAGAAAAAAAAACGCTGCGAATTTCGCAGTGAAAAAAAACTGTAGTGGGTAGTCATCCTAAGGGGGAAACGGCGGCCTACAAAATCTGATTGGTCGCTGCTGCCACCATTTATGAAAAGGTCGGCTCAGTTCTTCCATGGATAAGAATAAGGTAGGTACATAGGCAGGCAGGTAGGTTCAGTTTTTGTAGGTTGAGGAATGCTTATGGGCAAGGCCTTATGTCTGAACGCTGGCGCATGAAATGGCAGAGAGGCCCGGCCCTGTGCATTCACTGATTATTGCCGTCAGCTGCTGTCTGCTTTCAAGCATGAATCAGGGGCTTCACACTTATCAACTGGCTTTGATTGTGGGTCACGCAGGTTGGTTGCAATGCCCTAGTATAAACGATACCTGGAACACAAGCCAGTCCTCAGGATGCATTCTAACTCAAGAGCACGATCACGTTGTGCCTGACCAATGTTTCCATCTTGGGTAATAGCACAGTCCTAAGCGATATGGAGTGGAGTTGGCATATGAGCTGGTCTGTGGTTTTGCTTCCAACAGTTTCCACCGCACGCAGATGCTCGGTGGATACAATGTTGCGCGCTGGGGAAAACCCCAGGAATAATCCACAGCAGGCAGGCAAGCAAAGTATAAATAAGGGGGGGATTGGTTAGCTGCCTGCAACTCTTGCTTGTACCCGAATAAGGTTTTGCCTGCAACGCGGCCTTGTACTGCTTGAGGCGACGTGACATTCATGCACAAGGCACAAGTGCTGGCAGGTTTCTGCGGGCACCCACAGTGCAGCGTTGCATTCTTGAAACCGTTGCTTGACCCTTTCCCTAAAATCAGGAAGATTCGCTTACACCTCTTATGGCTTATAATAGCCGTCTCCTGGGATAACAATAGCAATACTGAGAATAATGAAAATAAAACGCATCATAGGCTGAAGAAATTAAACGCTCGGCACGTCTTTTCTTCAGCCTTACATGACTATATATTTATATATGTATACATCCATATATTTGGGTAGAAATCCATAAAAATATATATCGATATATATGCATTTCTATATATTTATATAGATATTTATCTATACACAGAAACAGATAGATAGATAGATAGATGGATGGATAGATAGATAGATAGATAGATAGATAGATAGATTGATAGAAAGACTGTATGCAATAACCATGGATGTCTGACAGTTGAAGCAGACTGGTGATGTCATTAAGGCTCTATTATGACACGTACAGCTTGGAAGCATAAATACTACAGCACGGCAGCCATTTATAGCCAGTCTCCATTGGAGATGGAAGTGGGCAGGAATGTACTGGCCTATCTTCCCAAGACGCCACAGCAGCCGGACAAATTGTATGTTCGACAGAATGGCTGTTTTATTCAGCCCATAAGGGTGACTACCCACTACAGTTTTTTTTTTTCACTGCGAAATTCGTAGCAGTTTTTTTTCTGCAGGGGTCTATGGGAATTGTAATGTTAAAATCGAAATCACGCAAATTCGCAATTTACCGCGAAATCGCGATTTTAACATTACAAGTCCCATAGACTCCTGCAGAAAAAAAAACGCTGCGAATTTCGCAGTGAAAAAAAACTGTAGTGGGTAGTCATCCTAAGGGGGAAACGGCGGCCTACAAAATCTGATTGGTCGCTGCTGCCACCATTTATGAAAAGGTCGGCTCAGTTCTTCCATGGATAAGAATAAGGTAGGTACATAGGCAGGCAGGTAGGTTCAGTTTTTGTAGGTTGAGGAATGCTTATGGGCAAGGCCTTATGTCTGAACGCTGGCGCATGAAATGGCAGAGAGGCCCGGCCCTGTGCATTCACTGATTATTGCCGTCAGCTGCTGTCTGCTTTCAAGCATGAATCAGGGGCTTCACACTTATCAACTGGCTTTGATTGTGGGTCACGCAGGTTGGTTGCAATGCCCTAGTATAAACGATACCTGGAACACAAGCCAGTCCTCAGGATGCATTCTAACTCAAGAGCACGATCACGTTGTGCCTGACCAATGTTTCCATCTTGGGTAATAGCACAGTCCTAAGCGATATGGAGTGGAGTTGGCATATGAGCTGGTCTGTGGTTTTGCTTCCAACAGTTTCTACCGCACGCAGATGCTCGGTGGATACAATGTTGCGCGCTGGGGAAAACCCCAGGAATAATCCACAGCAGGCAGGCAAGCAAAGTATAAATAAGGGGGGGATTGGTTAGCTGCCTGCAACTCTTGCTTGTACCCGAATAAGGTTTTGCCTGCAACGCGGCCTTGTACTGCTTGAGGCGACGTGACATTCATGCACAAGGCACAAGTGCTGGCAGGTTTCTGCGGGCACCCACAGTGCAGCGTTGCATTCTTGAAACCGTTGCTTGACCCTTTCCCTAAAATCAGGAAGATTCGCTTACACCTCTTATGGCTTATAATAGCCGTCTCCTGGGATAACAATAGCAATACTGAGAATAATGAAAATAAAACGCATCATAGGCTGAAGAAATTAAACGCTCGGCACGTCTTTTCTTCAGCCTTACATGACTATATATCTATATATGTATACATCCATATATTTGGGTAGAAATCCATAAAAATATATATCGATATATATGCATTTCTATATATTTATATAGATATTTATCTATACACAGAAACAGATAGATAGATAGATGGATGGATAGATAGATAGATAGATAGATAGATTGATAGAAAGACTGTATGCAATAACCATGGATGTCTGACAGTTGAAGCAGACTGGTGATGTCATTAAGGCTCTATTATGACACGTACAGCTTGGAAGCATAAATACTACAGCACGGCAGCCATTTATAGCCAGTCTCCATTGGAGATGGAAGTGGGCAGGAATGTACTGGCCTATCTTCCCAAGACGCCACAGCAGCCGGACAAATTGTATGTTCGACAGAATGGCTGTTTTATTCAGCCCATAAGGGTGACTACCCACTACAGTTTTTTTTTTTCACTGCGAAATTCGTAGCAGTTTTTTTTCTGCAGGGGTCTATGGGAATTGTAATGTTAAAATCGAAATCACGCAAATTCGCAATTTACCGCGAAATCGCGATTTTAACATTACAAGTCCCATAGACTCCTGCAGAAAAAAAAACGCTGCGAATTTCGCAGTGAAAAAAAACTGTAGTGGGTAGTCATCCTAAGGGGGAAACGGCGGCCTACAAAATCTGATTGGTCGCTGCTGCCACCATTTATGAAAAGGTCGGCTCAGTTCTTCCATGGATAAGAATAAGGTAGGTACATAGGCAGGCAGGTAGGTTCAGTTTTTGTAGGTTGAGGAATGCTTATGGGCAAGGCCTTATGTCTGAACGCTGGCGCATGAAATGGCAGAGAGGCCCGGCCCTGTGCATTCACTGATTATTGCCGTCAGCTGCTGTCTGCTTTCAAGCATGAATCAGGGGCTTCACACTTATCAACTGGCTTTGATTGTGGGTCACGCAGGTTGGTTGCAATGCCCTAGTATAAACGATACCTGGAACACAAGCCAGTCCTCAGGATGCATTCTAACTCAAGAGCACGATCACGTTGTGCCTGACCAATGTTTCCATCTTGGGTAATAGCACAGTCCTAAGCGATATGGAGTGGAGTTGGCATATGAGCTGGTCTGTGGTTTTGCTTCCAACAGTTTCCACCGCACGCAGATGCTCGGTGGATACAATGTTGCGCGCTGGGGAAAACCCCAGGAATAATCCACAGCAGGCAGGCAAGCAAAGTATAAATAAGGGGGGGATTGGTTAGCTGCCTGCAACTCTTGCTTGTACCCGAATAAGGTTTTGCCTGCAACGCGGCCTTGTACTGCTTGAGGCGACGTGACATTCATGCACAAGGCACAAGTGCTGGCAGGTTTCTGCGGGCACCCACAGTGCAGCGTTGCATTCTTGAAACCGTTGCTTGACCCTTTCCCTAAAATCAGGAAGATTCGCTTACACCTCTTATGGCTTATAATAGCCGTCTCCTGGGATAACAATAGCAATACTGAGAATAATGAAAATAAAACGCATCATAGGCTGAAGAAATTAAACGCTCGGCACGTCTTTTCTTCAGCCTTACATGACTATATATCTATATATGTATACATCCATATATTTGGGTAGAAATCCATAAAAATATATATCGATATATATGCATTTCTATATATTTATATAGATATTTATCTATACACAGAAACAGATAGATAGATGGATAGATAGATAGATAGATAGATAGATAGATAGATAGATAGATAGATAGATAGATAGATAGATTGATTGATAGAAAGACTGTATGCAATAACCCTGGATGTCTGACAGTTGAAGCAGACTGGTGATGTCATTAAGGCTCTATTATGACACGTACAGCTTGGAAGCATAAATACTACAGCACGGCAGCCATTTATAGCCAGTCTCCATTGGAGATGGAAGTGGGCAGGAATGTACTGGCCTATCTTCCCAAGACGCCACAGCAGCCGGACAAATTGTATGTTCGACAGAATGGCTGTTTTATTCAGCCCATAAGGGTGACTACCCACTACAGTTTTTTTTTTTCACTGCGAAATTCGTAGCAGTTTTTTTTCTGCAGGGGTCTATGGGAATTGTAATGTTAAAATCGAAATCACGCAAATTCGCAATTTACCGCGAAATCGCGATTTTAACATTACAAGTCCCATAGACTCCTGCAGAAAAAAAAACGCTGCGAATTTCGCAGTGAAAAAAAACTGTAGTGGGTAGTCATCCTAAGGGGGAAACGGCGGCCTACAAAATCTGATTGGTCGCTGCTGCCACCATTTATGAAAAGGTCGGCTCAGTTCTTCCATGGATAAGAATAAGGTAGGTACATAGGCAGGCAGGTAGGTTCAGTTTTTGTAGGTTGAGGAATGCTTATGGGCAAGGCCTTATGTCTGAACGCTGGCGCATGAAATGGCAGAGAGGCCCGGCCCTGTGCATTCACTGATTATTGCCGTCAGCTGCTGTCTGCTTTCAAGCATGAATCAGGGGCTTCACACTTATCAACTGGCTTTGATTGTGGGTCACGCAGGTTGGTTGCAATGCCCTAGTATAAACGATACCTGGAACACAAGCCAGTCCTCAGGATGCATTCTAACTCAAGAGCACGATCACGTTGTGCCTGACCAATGTTTCCATCTTGGGTAATAGCACAGTCCTAAGCGATATGGAGTGGAGTTGGCATATGAGCTGGTCTGTGGTTTTGCTTCCAACAGTTTCTACCGCACGCAGATGCTCGGTGGATACAATGTTGCGCGCTGGGGAAAACCCCAGGAATAATCCACAGCAGGCAGGCAAGCAAAGTATAAATAAGGGGGGGATTGGTTAGCTGCCTGCAACTCTTGCTTGTACCCGAATAAGGTTTTGCCTGCAACGCGGCCTTGTACTGCTTGAGGCGACGTGACATTCATGCACAAGGCACAAGTGCTGGCAGGTTTCTGCGGGCACCCACAGTGCAGCGTTGCATTCTTGAAACCGTTGCTTGACCCTTTCCCTAAAATCAGGAAGATTCGCTTACACCTCTTATGGCTTATAATAGCCGTCTCCTGGGATAACAATAGCAATACTGAGAATAATGAAAATAAAACGCATCATAGGCTGAAGAAATTAAACGCTCGGCACGTCTTTTCTTCAGCCTTACATGACTATATATCTATATATGTATACATCCATATATTTGGGTAGAAATCCATAAAAATATATATCGATATATATGCATTTCTATATATTTATATAGATATTTATCTATACACAGAAACAGATAGATAGATAGATGGATGGATAGATAGATAGATAGATAGATAGATAGATAGATAGATAGATTGATAGAAAGACTGTATGCAATAACCATGGATGTCTGACAGTTGAAGCAGACTGGTGATGTCATTAAGGCTCTATTATGACACGTACAGCTTGGAAGCATAAATACTACAGCACGGCAGCCATTTATAGCCAGTCTCCATTGGAGATGGAAGTGGGCAGGAATGTACTGGCCTATCTTCCCAAGACGCCACAGCAGCCGGACAAATTGTATGTTCGACAGAATGGCTGTTTTATTCAGCCCATAAGGGTGACTACCCACTACAGTTTTTTTTTTTCACTGCGAAATTCGTAGCAGTTTTTTTTCTGCAGGGGTCTATGGGAATTGTAATGTTAAAATCGAAATCACGCAAATTCGCAATTTACCGCGAAATCGCGATTTTAACATTACAAGTCCCATAGACTCCTGCAGAAAAAAAAACGCTGCGAATTTCGCAGTGAAAAAAAACTGTAGTGGGTAGTCATCCTAAGGGGGAAACGGCGGCCTACAAAATCTGATTGGTCGCTGCTGCCACCATTTATGAAAAGGTCGGCTCAGTTCTTCCATGGATAAGAATAAGGTAGGTACATAGGCAGGCAGGTAGGTTCAGTTTTTGTAGGTTGAGGAATGCTTATGGGCAAGGCCTTATGTCTGAACGCTGGCGCATGAAATGGCAGAGAGGCCCGGCCCTGTGCATTCACTGATTATTGCCGTCAGCTGCTGTCTGCTTTCAAGCATGAATCAGGGGCTTCACACTTATCAACTGGCTTTGATTGTGGGTCACGCAGGTTGGTTGCAATGCCCTAGTATAAACGATACCTGGAACACAAGCCAGTCCTCAGGATGCATTCTAACTCAAGAGCACGATCACGTTGTGCCTGACCAATGTTTCCATCTTGGGTAATAGCACAGTCCTAAGCGATATGGAGTGGAGTTGGCATATGAGCTGGTCTGTGGTTTTGCTTCCAACAGTTTCCACCGCACGCAGATGCTCGGTGGATACAATGTTGCGCGCTGGGGAAAACCCCAGGAATAATCCACAGCAGGCAGGCAAGCAAAGTATAAATAAGGGGGGGATTGGTTAGCTGCCTGCAACTCTTGCTTGTACCCGAATAAGGTTTTGCCTGCAACGCGGCCTTGTACTGCTTGAGGCGACGTGACATTCATGCACAAGGCACAAGTGCTGGCAGGTTTCTGCGGGCACCCACAGTGCAGCGTTGCATTCTTGAAACCGTTGCTTGACCCTTTCCCTAAAATCAGGAAGATTCGCTTACACCTCTTATGGCTTATAATAGCCGTCTCCTGGGATAACAATAGCAATACTGAGAATAATGAAAATAAAACGCATCATAGGCTGAAGAAATTAAACGCTCGGCACGTCTTTTCTTCAGCCTTACATGACTATATATCTATATATGTATACATCCATATATTTGGGTAGAAATCCATAAAAATATATATCGATATATATGCATTTCTATATATTTATATAGATATTTATCTATACACAGAAACAGATAGATAGATAGATGGATAGATAGATAGATAGATAGATAGATAGATAGATAGATAGATAGATAGATAGATAGATAGATAGATAGATAGATAGATAGATAGATAGATAGATAGATAGATTGATTGATAGAAAGACTGTATGCAATAACCCTGGATGTCTGACAGTTGAAGCAGACTGGTGATGTCATTAAGGCTCTATTATGACACGTACAGCTTGGAAGCATAAATACTACAGCACGGCAGCCATTTATAGCCAGTCTCCATTGGAGATGGAAGTGGGCAGGAATGTACTGGCCTATCTTCCCAAGACGCCACAGCAGCCGGACAAATTGTATGTTCGACAGAATGGCTGTTTTATTCAGCCCATAAGGGTGACTACCCACTACAGTTTTTTTTTTTCACTGCGAAATTCGTAGCAGTTTTTTTTCTGCAGGGGTCTATGGGAATTGTAATGTTAAAATCGAAATCACGCAAATTCGCAATTTACCGCGAAATCGCGATTTTAACATTACAAGTCCCATAGACTCCTGCAGAAAAAAAAACGCTGCGAATTTCGCAGTGAAAAAAAACTGTAGTGGGTAGTCATCCTAAGGGGGAAACGGCGGCCTACAAAATCTGATTGGTCGCTGCTGCCACCATTTATGAAAAGGTCGGCTCAGTTCTTCCATGGATAAGAATAAGGTAGGTACATAGGCAGGCAGGTAGGTTCAGTTTTTGTAGGTTGAGGAATGCTTATGGGCAAGGCCTTATGTCTGAACGCTGGCGCATGAAATGGCAGAGAGGCCCGGCCCTGTGCATTCACTGATTATTGCCGTCAGCTGCTGTCTGCTTTCAAGCATGAATCAGGGGCTTCACACTTATCAACTGGCTTTGATTGTGGGTCACGCAGGTTGGTTGCAATGCCCTAGTATAAACGATACCTGGAACACAAGCCAGTCCTCAGGATGCATTCTAACTCAAGAGCACGATCACGTTGTGCCTGACCAATGTTTCCATCTTGGGTAATAGCACAGTCCTAAGCGATATGGAGTGGAGTTGGCATATGAGCTGGTCTGTGGTTTTGCTTCCAACAGTTTCTACCGCACGCAGATGCTCGGTGGATACAATGTTGCGCGCTGGGGAAAACCCCAGGAATAATCCACAGCAGGCAGGCAAGCAAAGTATAAATAAGGGGGGGATTGGTTAGCTGCCTGCAACTCTTGCTTGTACCCGAATAAGGTTTTGCCTGCAACGCGGCCTTGTACTGCTTGAGGCGACGTGACATTCATGCACAAGGCACAAGTGCTGGCAGGTTTCTGCGGGCACCCACAGTGCAGCGTTGCATTCTTGAAACCGTTGCTTGACCCTTTCCCTAAAATCAGGAAGATTCGCTTACACCTCTTATGGCTTATAATAGCCGTCTCCTGGGATAACAATAGCAATACTGAGAATAATGAAAATAAAACGCATCATAGGCTGAAGAAATTAAACGCTCGGCACGTCTTTTCTTCAGCCTTACATGACTATATATCTATATATGTATACATCCATATATTTGGGTAGAAATCCATAAAAATATATATCGATATATATGCATTTCTATATATTTATATAGATATTTATCTATACACAGAAACAGATAGATAGATAGATGGATGGATAGATAGATAGATAGATAGATAGATAGATAGATAGATAGATAGATAGATAGATAGATTGATAGAAAGACTGTATGCAATAACCATGGATGTCTGACAGTTGAAGCAGACTGGTGATGTCATTAAGGCTCTATTATGACACGTACAGCTTGGAAGCATAAATACTACAGCACGGCAGCCATTTATAGCCAGTCTCCATTGGAGATGGAAGTGGGCAGGAATGTACTGGCCTATCTTCCCAAGACGCCACAGCAGCCGGACAAATTGTATGTTCGACAGAATGGCTGTTTTATTCAGCCCATAAGGGTGACTACCCACTACAGTTTTTTTTTTTCACTGCGAAATTCGTAGCAGTTTTTTTTCTGCAGGGGTCTATGGGAATTGTAATGTTAAAATCGAAATCACGCAAATTCGCAATTTACCGCGAAATCGCGATTTTAACATTACAAGTCCCATAGACTCCTGCAGAAAAAAAAACGCTGCGAATTTCGCAGTGAAAAAAAACTGTAGTGGGTAGTCATCCTAAGGGGGAAACGGCGGCCTACAAAATCTGATTGGTCGCTGCTGCCACCATTTATGAAAAGGTCGGCTCAGTTCTTCCATGGATAAGAATAAGGTAGGTACATAGGCAGGCAGGTAGGTTCAGTTTTTGTAGGTTGAGGAATGCTTATGGGCAAGGCCTTATGTCTGAACGCTGGCGCATGAAATGGCAGAGAGGCCCGGCCCTGTGCATTCACTGATTATTGCCGTCAGCTGCTGTCTGCTTTCAAGCATGAATCAGGGGCTTCACACTTATCAACTGGCTTTGATTGTGGGTCACGCAGGTTGGTTGCAATGCCCTAGTATAAACGATACCTGGAACACAAGCCAGTCCTCAGGATGCATTCTAACTCAAGAGCACGATCACGTTGTGCCTGACCAATGTTTCCATCTTGGGTAATAGCACAGTCCTAAGCGATATGGAGTGGAGTTGGCATATGAGCTGGTCTGTGGTTTTGCTTCCAACAGTTTCCACCGCACGCAGATGCTCGGTGGATACAATGTTGCGCGCTGGGGAAAACCCCAGGAATAATCCACAGCAGGCAGGCAAGCAAAGTATAAATAAGGGGGGGATTGGTTAGCTGCCTGCAACTCTTGCTTGTACCCGAATAAGGTTTTGCCTGCAACGCGGCCTTGTACTGCTTGAGGCGACGTGACATTCATGCACAAGGCACAAGTGCTGGCAGGTTTCTGCGGGCACCCACAGTGCAGCGTTGCATTCTTGAAACCGTTGCTTGACCCTTTCCCTAAAATCAGGAAGATTCGCTTACACCTCTTATGGCTTATAATAGCCGTCTCCTGGGATAACAATAGCAATACTGAGAATAATGAAAATAAAACGCATCATAGGCTGAAGAAATTAAACGCTCGGCACGTCTTTTCTTCAGCCTTACATGACTATATATCTATATATGTATACATCCATATATTTGGGTAGAAATCCATAAAAATATATATCGATATATATGCATTTCTATATATTTATATAGATATTTATCTATACACAGAAACAGATAGATAGATGGATAGATAGATAGATAGATAGATAGATAGATAGATAGATAGATAGATAGATAGATAGATAGATAGATAGATAGATAGATAGATAGATAGATAGATTGATAGAAAGACTGTATGCAATAACCATGGATGTCTGACAGTTGAAGCAGACTGGTGATGTCATTAAGGCTCTATTATGACACGTACAGCTTGGAAGCATAAATACTACAGCACGGCAGCCATTTATAGCCAGTCTCCATTGGAGATGGAAGTGGGCAGGAATGTACTGGCCTATCTTCCCAAGACGCCACAGCAGCCGGACAAATTGTATGTTCGACAGAATGGCTGTTTTATTCAGCCCATAAGGGTGACTACCCACTACAGTTTTTTTTTTTCACTGCGAAATTCGTAGCAGTTTTTTTTCTGCAGGGGTCTATGGGAATTGTAATGTTAAAATCGAAATCACGCAAATTCGCAATTTACCGCGAAATCGCGATTTTAACATTACAAGTCCCATAGACTCCTGCAGAAAAAAAAACGCTGCGAATTTCGCAGTGAAAAAAAACTGTAGTGGGTAGTCATCCTAAGGGGGAAACGGCGGCCTACAAAATCTGATTGGTCGCTGCTGCCACCATTTATGAAAAGGTCGGCTCAGTTCTTCCATGGATAAGAATAAGGTAGGTACATAGGCAGGCAGGTAGGTTCAGTTTTTGTAGGTTGAGGAATGCTTATGGGCAAGGCCTTATGTCTGAACGCTGGCGCATGAAATGGCAGAGAGGCCCGGCCCTGTGCATTCACTGATTATTGCCGTCAGCTGCTGTCTGCTTTCAAGCATGAATCAGGGGCTTCACACTTATCAACTGGCTTTGATTGTGGGTCACGCAGGTTGGTTGCAATGCCCTAGTATAAACGATACCTGGAACACAAGCCAGTCCTCAGGATGCATTCTAACTCAAGAGCACGATCACGTTGTGCCTGACCAATGTTTCCATCTTGGGTAATAGCACAGTCCTAAGCGATATGGAGTGGAGTTGGCATATGAGCTGGTCTGTGGTTTTGCTTCCAACAGTTTCTACCGCACGCAGATGCTCGGTGGATACAATGTTGCGCGCTGGGGAAAACCCCAGGAATAATCCACAGCAGGCAGGCAAGCAAAGTATAAATAAGGGGGGGATTGGTTAGCTGCCTGCAACTCTTGCTTGTACCCGAATAAGGTTTTGCCTGCAACGCGGCCTTGTACTGCTTGAGGCGACGTGACATTCATGCACAAGGCACAAGTGCTGGCAGGTTTCTGCGGGCACCCACAGTGCAGCGTTGCATTCTTGAAACCGTTGCTTGACCCTTTCCCTAAAATCAGGAAGATTCGCTTACACCTCTTATGGCTTATAATAGCCGTCTCCTGGGATAACAATAGCAATACTGAGAATAATGAAAATAAAACGCATCATAGGCTGAAGAAATTAAACGCTCGGCACGTCTTTTCTTCAGCCTTACATGACTATATATCTATATATGTATACATCCATATATTTGGGTAGAAATCCATAAAAATATATATCGATATATATGCATTTCTATATATTTATATAGATTTTTATCTATACACAGAAACAGATAGATAGATAGATGGATGGATAGATAGATAGATAGATAGATTGATAGAAAGACTGTATGCAATAACCATGGATGTCTGACAGTTGAAGCAGACTGGTGATGTCATTAAGGCTCTATTATGACACGTACAGCTTGGAAGCATAAATACTACAGCACGGCAGCCATTTATAGCCAGTCTCCATTGGAGATGGAAGTGGGCAGGAATGTACTGGCCTATCTTCCCAAGACGCCACAGCAGCCGGACAAATTGTATGTTCGACAGAATGGCTGTTTTATTCAGCCCATAAGGGTGACTACCCACTACAGTTTTTTTTTTTCACTGCGAAATTCGTAGCAGTTTTTTTTCTGCAGGGGTCTATGGGAATTGTAATGTTAAAATCGAAATCACGCAAATTCGCAATTTACCGCGAAATCGCGATTTTAACATTACAAGTCCCATAGACTCCTGCAGAAAAAAAAACGCTGCGAATTTCGCAGTGAAAAAAAACTGTAGTGGGTAGTCATCCTAAGGGGGAAACGGCGGCCTACAAAATCTGATTGGTCGCTGCTGCCACCATTTATGAAAAGGTCGGCTCAGTTCTTCCATGGATAAGAATAAGGTAGGTACATAGGCAGGCAGGTAGGTTCAGTTTTTGTAGGTTGAGGAATGCTTATGGGCAAGGCCTTATGTCTGAACGCTGGCGCATGAAATGGCAGAGAGGCCCGGCCCTGTGCATTCACTGATTATTGCCGTCAGCTGCTGTCTGCTTTCAAGCATGAATCAGGGGCTTCACACTTATCAACTGGCTTTGATTGTGGGTCACGCAGGTTGGTTGCAATGCCCTAGTATAAACGATACCTGGAACACAAGCCAGTCCTCAGGATGCATTCTAACTCAAGAGCACGATCACGTTGTGCCTGACCAATGTTTCCATCTTGGGTAATAGCACAGTCCTAAGCGATATGGAGTGGAGTTGGCATATGAGCTGGTCTGTGGTTTTGCTTCCAACAGTTTCTACCGCACGCAGATGCTCGGTGGATACAATGTTGCGCGCTGGGGAAAACCCCAGGAATAATCCACAGCAGGCAGGCAAGCAAAGTATAAATAAGGGGGGGATTGGTTAGCTGCCTGCAACTCTTGCTTGTACCCGAATAAGGTTTTGCCTGCAACGCGGCCTTGTACTGCTTGAGGCGACGTGACATTCATGCACAAGGCACAAGTGCTGGCAGGTTTCTGCGGGCACCCACAGTGCAGCGTTGCATTCTTGAAACCGTTGCTTGACCCTTTCCCTAAAATCAGGAAGATTCGCTTACACCTCTTATGGCTTATAATAGCCGTCTCCTGGGATAACAATAGCAATACTGAGAATAATGAAAATAAAACGCATCATAGGCTGAAGAAATTAAACGCTCGGCACGTCTTTTCTTCAGCCTTACATGACTATATATCTATATATGTATACATCCATATATTTGGGTAGAAATCCATAAAAATATATATCGATATATATGCATTTCTATATATTTATATAGATATTTATCTATACACAGAAACAGATAGATAGATAGATGGATGGATAGATAGATAGATAGATAGATAGATAGATTGATAGAAAGACTGTATGCAATAACCATGGATGTCTGACAGTTGAAGCAGACTGGTGATGTCATTAAGGCTCTATTATGACACGTACAGCTTGGAAGCATAAATACTACAGCACGGCAGCCATTTATAGCCAGTCTCCATTGGAGATGGAAGTTGGCAGGAATGTACTGGCCTATCTTCCCAAGACGCCACCGCAGCCGGACAAATTGTATGTTCGACAGAATGGCTGTTTTATTCAGCCCATAAGGGTGACTACCCACTACAGTTTTTTTTTTTCACTGCGAAATTCGTAGCAGTTTTTTTTCTGCAGGGGTCTATGGGAATTGTAATGTTAAAATCGAAATCACGCAAATTCGCAATTTACCGCGAAATCGCGATTTTAACATTACAAGTCCCATAGACTCCTGCAGAAAAAAAAACGCTGCGAATTTCGCAGTGAAAAAAAACTGTAGTGGGTAGTCATCCTAAGGGGGAAACGGCGGCCTACAAAATCTGATTGGTCGCTGCTGCCACCATTTATGAAAAGGTCGGCTCAGTTCTTCCATGGATAAGAATAAGGTAGGTACATAGGCAGGCAGGTAGGTTCAGTTTTTGTAGGTTGAGGAATGCTTATGGGCAAGGCCTTATGTCTGAACGCTGGCGCATGAAATGGCAGAGAGGCCCGGCCCTGTGCATTCACTGATTATTGCCGTCAGCTGCTGTCTGCTTTCAAGCATGAATCAGGGGCTTCACACTTATCAACTGGCTTTGATTGTGGGTCACGCAGGTTGGTTGCAATGCCCTAGTATAAACGATACCTGGAACACAAGCCAGTCCTCAGGATGCATTCTAACTCAAGAGCACGATCACGTTGTGCCTGACCAATGTTTCCATCTTGGGTAATAGCACAGTCCTAAGCGATATGGAGTGGAGTTGGCATATGAGCTGGTCTGTGGTTTTGCTTCCAACAGTTTCCACCGCACGCAGATGCTCGGTGGATACAATGTTGCGCGCTGGGGAAAACCCCAGGAATAATCCACAGCAGGCAGGCAAGCAAAGTATAAATAAGGGGGGGATTGGTTAGCTGCCTGCAACTCTTGCTTGTACCCGAATAAGGTTTTGCCTGCAACGCGGCCTTGTACTGCTTGAGGCGACGTGACATTCATGCACAAGGCACAAGTGCTGGCAGGTTTCTGCGGGCACCCACAGTGCAGCGTTGCATTCTTGAAACCGTTGCTTGACCCTTTCCCTAAAATCAGGAAGATTCGCTTACACCTCTTATGGCTTATAATAGCCGTCTCCTGGGATAACAATAGCAATACTGAGAATAATGAAAATAAAACGCATCATAGGCTGAAGAAATTAAACGCTCGGCACGTCTTTTCTTCAGCCTTACATGACTATATATCTATATATGTATACATCCATATATTTGGGTAGAAATCCATAAAAATATATATCGATATATATGCATTTCTATATATTTATATAGATATTTATCTATACACAGAAACAGATAGATAGATAGATGGATGGATAGATAGATAGATAGATAGATAGATTGATAGAAAGACTGTATGCAATAACCATGGATGTCTGACAGTTGAAGCAGACTGGTGATGTCATTAAGGCTCTATTATGACACGTACAGCTTGGAAGCATAAATACTACAGCACGGCAGCCATTTATAGCCAGTCTCCATTGGAGATGGAAGTGGGCAGGAATGTACTGGCCTATCTTCCCAAGACGCCACAGCAGCCGGACAAATTGTATGTTCGACAGAATGGCTGTTTTATTCAGCCCATAAGGGTGACTACCCACTACAGTTTTTTTTTTTCACTGCGAAATTCGTAGCAGTTTTTTTTCTGCAGGGGTCTATGGGAATTGTAATGTTAAAATCGAAATCACGCAAATTCGCAATTTACCGCGAAATCGCGATTTTAACATTACAAGTCCCATAGACTCCTGCAGAAAAAAAAACGCTGCGAATTTCGCAGTGAAAAAAAACTGTAGTGGGTAGTCATCCTAAGGGGGAAACGGCGGCCTACAAAATCTGATTGGTCGCTGCTGCCACCATTTATGAAAAGGTCGGCTCAGTTCTTCCATGGATAAGAATAAGGTAGGTACATAGGCAGGCAGGTAGGTTCAGTTTTTGTAGGTTGAGGAATGCTTATGGGCAAGGCCTTATGTCTGAACGCTGGCGCATGAAATGGCAGAGAGGCCCGGCCCTGTGCATTCACTGATTATTGCCGTCAGCTGCTGTCTGCTTTCAAGCATGAATCAGGGGCTTCACACTTATCAACTGGCTTTGATTGTGGGTCACGCAGGTTGGTTGCAATGCCCTAGTATAAACGATACCTGGAACACAAGCCAGTCCTCAGGATGCATTCTAACTCAAGAGCACGATCACGTTGTGCCTGACCAATGTTTCCATCTTGGGTAATAGCACAGTCCTAAGCGATATGGAGTGGAGTTGGCATATGAGCTGGTCTGTGGTTTTGCTTCCAACAGTTTCTACCGCACGCAGATGCTCGGTGGATACAATGTTGCGCGCTGGGGAAAACCCCAGGAATAATCCACAGCAGGCAGGCAAGCAAAGTATAAATAAGGGGGGGATTGGTTAGCTGCCTGCAACTCTTGCTTGTACCCGAATAAGGTTTTGCCTGCAACGCGGCCTTGTACTGCTTGAGGCGACGTGACATTCATGCACAAGGCACAAGTGCTGGCAGGTTTCTGCGGGCACCCACAGTGCAGCGTTGCATTCTTGAAACCGTTGCTTGACCCTTTCCCTAAAATCAGGAAGATTCGCTTACACCTCTTATGGCTTATAATAGCCGTCTCCTGGGATAACAATAGCAATACTGAGAATAATGAAAATAAAACGCATCATAGGCTGAAGAAATTAAACGCTCGGCACGTCTTTTCTTCAGCCTTACATGACTATATATCTATATATGTATACATCCATATATTTGGGTAGAAATCCATAAAAATATATATCGATATATATGCATTTCTATATATTTATATAGATATTTATCTATACACAGAAACAGATAGATAGATAGATGGATGGATAGATAGATAGATAGATAGATAGATAGATAGATAGATAGATTGATAGAAAGACTGTATGCAATAACCATGGATGTCTGACAGTTGAAGCAGACTGGTGATGTCATTAAGGCTCTATTATGACACGTACAGCTTGGAAGCATAAATACTACAGCACGGCAGCCATTTATAGCCAGTCTCCATTGGAGATGGAAGTGGGCAGGAATGTACTGGCCTATCTTCCCAAGACGCCACAGCAGCCGGACAAATTGTATGTTCGACAGAATGGCTGTTTTATTCAGCCCATAAGGGTGACTACCCACTACAGTTTTTTTTTTTCACTGCGAAATTCGTAGCAGTTTTTTTTCTGCAGGGGTCTATGGGAATTGTAATGTTAAAATCGAAATCACGCAAATTCGCAATTTACCGCGAAATCGCGATTTTAACATTACAAGTCCCATAGACTCCTGCAGAAAAAAAAACGCTGCGAATTTCGCAGTGAAAAAAAACTGTAGTGGGTAGTCATCCTAAGGGGGAAACGGCGGCCTACAAAATCTGATTGGTCGCTGCTGCCACCATTTATGAAAAGGTCGGCTCAGTTCTTCCATGGATAAGAATAAGGTAGGTACATAGGCAGGCAGGTAGGTTCAGTTTTTGTAGGTTGAGGAATGCTTATGGGCAAGGCCTTATGTCTGAACGCTGGCGCATGAAATGGCAGAGAGGCCCGGCCCTGTGCATTCACTGATTATTGCCGTCAGCTGCTGTCTGCTTTCAAGCATGAATCAGGGGCTTCACACTTATCAACTGGCTTTGATTGTGGGTCACGCAGGTTGGTTGCAATGCCCTAGTATAAACGATACCTGGAACACAAGCCAGTCCTCAGGATGCATTCTAACTCAAGAGCACGATCACGTTGTGCCTGACCAATGTTTCCATCTTGGGTAATAGCACAGTCCTAAGCGATATGGAGTGGAGTTGGCATATGAGCTGGTCTGTGGTTTTGCTTCCAACAGTTTCTACCGCACGCAGATGCTCGGTGGATACAATGTTGCGCGCTGGGGAAAACCCCAGGAATAATCCACAGCAGGCAGGCAAGCAAAGTATAAATAAGGGGGGGATTGGTTAGCTGCCTGCAACTCTTGCTTGTACCCGAATAAGGTTTTGCCTGCAACGCGGCCTTGTACTGCTTGAGGCGACGTGACATTCATGCACAAGGCACAAGTGCTGGCAGGTTTCTGCGGGCACCCACAGTGCAGCGTTGCATTCTTGAAACCGTTGCTTGACCCTTTCCCTAAAATCAGGAAGATTCGCTTACACCTCTTATGGCTTATAATAGCCGTCTCCTGGGATAACAATAGCAATACTGAGAATAATGAAAATAAAACGCATCATAGGCTGAAGAAATTAAACGCTCGGCACGTCTTTTCTTCAGCCTTACATGACTATATATCTATATATGTATACATCCATATATTTGGGTAGAAATCCATAAAAATATATATCGATATATATGCATTTCTATATATTTATATAGATATTTATCTATACACAGAAACAGATAGATAGATAGATGGATGGATAGATAGATAGATAGATAGATAGATAGATAGATTGATAGAAAGACTGTATGCAATAACCATGGATGTCTGACAGTTGAAGCAGACTGGTGATGTCATTAAGGCTCTATTATGACACGTACAGCTTGGAAGCATAAATACTACAGCACGGCAGCCATTTATAGCCAGTCTCCATTGGAGATGGAAGTGGGCAGGAATGTACTGGCCTATCTTCCCAAGACGCCACAGCAGCCGGACAAATTGTATGTTCGACAGAATGGCTGTTTTATTCAGCCCATAAGGGTGACTACCCACTACAGTTTTTTTTTTTCACTGCGAAATTCGTAGCAGTTTTTTTTCTGCAGGGGTCTATGGGAATTGTAATGTTAAAATCGAAATCACGCAAATTCGCAATTTACCGCGAAATCGCGATTTTAACATTACAAGTCCCATAGACTCCTGCAGAAAAAAAAACGCTGCGAATTTCGCAGTGAAAAAAAACTGTAGTGGGTAGTCATCCTAAGGGGGAAACGGCGGCCTACAAAATCTGATTGGTCGCTGCTGCCACCATTTATGAAAAGGTCGGCTCAGTTCTTCCATGGATAAGAATAAGGTAGGTACATAGGCAGGCAGGTAGGTTCAGTTTTTGTAGGTTGAGGAATGCTTATGGGCAAGGCCTTATGTCTGAACGCTGGCGCATGAAATGGCAGAGAGGCCCGGCCCTGTGCATTCACTGATTATTGCCGTCAGCTGCTGTCTGCTTTCAAGCATGAATCAGGGGCTTCACACTTATCAACTGGCTTTGATTGTGGGTCACGCAGGTTGGTTGCAATGCCCTAGTATAAACGATACCTGGAACACAAGCCAGTCCTCAGGATGCATTCTAACTCAAGAGCACGATCACGTTGTGCCTGACCAATGTTTCCATCTTGGGTAATAGCACAGTCCTAAGCGATATGGAGTGGAGTTGGCATATGAGCTGGTCTGTGGTTTTGCTTCCAACAGTTTCCACCGCACGCAGATGCTCGGTGGATACAATGTTGCGCGCTGGGGAAAACCCCAGGAATAATCCACAGCAGGCAGGCAAGCAAAGTATAAATAAGGGGGGGATTGGTTAGCTGCCTGCAACTCTTGCTTGTACCCGAATAAGGTTTTGCCTGCAACGCGGCCTTGTACTGCTTGAGGCGACGTGACATTCATGCACAAGGCACAAGTGCTGGCAGGTTTCTGCGGGCACCCACAGTGCAGCGTTGCATTCTTGAAACCGTTGCTTGACCCTTTCCCTAAAATCAGGAAGATTCGCTTACACCTCTTATGGCTTATAATAGCCGTCTCCTGGGATAACAATAGCAATACTGAGAATAATGAAAATAAAACGCATCATAGGCTGAAGAAATTAAACGCTCGGCACGTCTTTTCTTCAGCCTTACATGACTATATATCTATATATGTATACATCCATATATTTGGGTAGAAATCCATAAAAATATATATCGATATATATGCATTTCTATATATTTATATAGATATTTATCTATACACAGAAACAGATAGATAGATAGATGGATAGATAGATAGATAGATAGATAGATAGATAGATAGATAGATAGATAGATAGATAGATAGATAGATAGATAGATAGATAGATAGATAGATAGATAGATTGATTGATAGAAAGACTGTATGCAATAACCCTGGATGTCTGACAGTTGAAGCAGACTGGTGATGTCATTAAGGCTCTATTATGACACGTACAGCTTGGAAGCATAAATACTACAGCACGGCAGCCATTTATAGCCAGTCTCCATTGGAGATGGAAGTGGGCAGGAATGTACTGGCCTATCTTCCCAAGACGCCACAGCAGCCGGACAAATTGTATGTTCGACAGAATGGCTGTTTTATTCAGCCCATAAGGGTGACTACCCACTACAGTTTTTTTTTTTCACTGCGAAATTCGTAGCAGTTTTTTTTCTGCAGGGGTCTATGGGAATTGTAATGTTAAAATCGAAATCACGCAAATTCGCAATTTACCGCGAAATCGCGATTTTAACATTACAAGTCCCATAGACTCCTGCAGAAAAAAAAACGCTGCGAATTTCGCAGTGAAAAAAAACTGTAGTGGGTAGTCATCCTAAGGGGGAAACGGCGGCCTACAAAATCTGATTGGTCGCTGCTGCCACCATTTATGAAAAGGTCGGCTCAGTTCTTCCATGGATAAGAATAAGGTAGGTACATAGGCAGGCAGGTAGGTTCAGTTTTTGTAGGTTGAGGAATGCTTATGGGCAAGGCCTTATGTCTGAACGCTGGCGCATGAAATGGCAGAGAGGCCCGGCCCTGTGCATTCACTGATTATTGCCGTCAGCTGCTGTCTGCTTTCAAGCATGAATCAGGGGCTTCACACTTATCAACTGGCTTTGATTGTGGGTCACGCAGGTTGGTTGCAATGCCCTAGTATAAACGATACCTGGAACACAAGCCAGTCCTCAGGATGCATTCTAACTCAAGAGCACGATCACGTTGTGCCTGACCAATGTTTCCATCTTGGGTAATAGCACAGTCCTAAGCGATATGGAGTGGAGTTGGCATATGAGCTGGTCTGTGGTTTTGCTTCCAACAGTTTCCACCGCACGCAGATGCTCGGTGGATACAATGTTGCGCGCTGGGGAAAACCCCAGGAATAATCCACAGCAGGCAGGCAAGCAAAGTATAAATAAGGGGGGGATTGGTTAGCTGCCTGCAACTCTTGCTTGTACCCGAATAAGGTTTTGCCTGCAACGCGGCCTTGTACTGCTTGAGGCGACGTGACATTCATGCACAAGGCACAAGTGCTGGCAGGTTTCTGCGGGCACCCACAGTGCAGCGTTGCATTCTTGAAACCGTTGCTTGACCCTTTCCCTAAAATCAGGAAGATTCGCTTACACCTCTTATGGCTTATAATAGCCGTCTCCTGGGATAACAATAGCAATACTGAGAATAATGAAAATAAAACGCATCATAGGCTGAAGAAATTAAACGCTCGGCACGTCTTTTCTTCAGCCTTACATGACTATATATCTATATATGTATACATCCATATATTTGGGTAGAAATCCATAAAAATATATATCGATATATATGCATTTCTATATATTTATATAGATATTTATCTATACACAGAAACAGATAGATAGATAGATGGATGGATAGATAGATAGATAGATAGATAGATTGATAGAAAGACTGTATGCAATAACCATGGATGTCTGACAGTTGAAGCAGACTGGTGATGTCATTAAGGCTCTATTATGACACGTACAGCTTGGAAGCATAAATACTACAGCACGGCAGCCATTTATAGCCAGTCTCCATTGGAGATGGAAGTGGGCAGGAATGTACTGGCCTATCTTCCCAAGACGCCACAGCAGCCGGACAAATTGTATGTTCGACAGAATGGCTGTTTTATTCAGCCCATAAGGGTGACTACCCACTACAGTTTTTTTTTTTCACTGCGAAATTCGTAGCAGTTTTTTTTCTGCAGGGGTCTATGGGAATTGTAATGTTAAAATCGAAATCACGCAAATTCGCAATTTACCGCGAAATCGCGATTTTAACATTACAAGTCCCATAGACTCCTGCAGAAAAAAAAACGCTGCGAATTTCGCAGTGAAAAAAAACTGTAGTGGGTAGTCATCCTAAGGGGGAAACGGCGGCCTACAAAATCTGATTGGTCGCTGCTGCCACCATTTATGAAAAGGTCGGCTCAGTTCTTCCATGGATAAGAATAAGGTAGGTACATAGGCAGGCAGGTAGGTTCAGTTTTTGTAGGTTGAGGAATGCTTATGGGCAAGGCCTTATGTCTGAACGCTGGCGCATGAAATGGCAGAGAGGCCCGGCCCTGTGCATTCACTGATTATTGCCGTCAGCTGCTGTCTGCTTTCAAGCATGAATCAGGGGCTTCACACTTATCAACTGGCTTTGATTGTGGGTCACGCAGGTTGGTTGCAATGCCCTAGTATAAACGATACCTGGAACACAAGCCAGTCCTCAGGATGCATTCTAACTCAAGAGCACGATCACGTTGTGCCTGACCAATGTTTCCATCTTGGGTAATAGCACAGTCCTAAGCGATATGGAGTGGAGTTGGCATATGAGCTGGTCTGTGGTTTTGCTTCCAACAGTTTCTACCGCACGCAGATGCTCGGTGGATACAATGTTGCGCGCTGGGGAAAACCCCAGGAATAATCCACAGCAGGCAGGCAAGCAAAGTATAAATAAGGGGGGGATTGGTTAGCTGCCTGCAACTCTTGCTTGTACCCGAATAAGGTTTTGCCTGCAACGCGGCCTTGTACTGCTTGAGGCGACGTGACATTCATGCACAAGGCACAAGTGCTGGCAGGTTTCTGCGGGCACCCACAGTGCAGCGTTGCATTCTTGAAACCGTTGCTTGACCCTTTCCCTAAAATCAGGAAGATTCGCTTACACCTCTTATGGCTTATAATAGCCGTCTCCTGGGATAACAATAGCAATACTGAGAATAATGAAAATAAAACGCATCATAGGCTGAAGAAATTAAACGCTCGGCACGTCTTTTCTTCAGCCTTACATGACTATATATCTATATATGTATACATCCATATATTTGGGTAGAAATCCATAAAAATATATATCGATATATATGCATTTCTATATATTTATATAGATATTTATCTATACACAGAAACAGATAGATAGATAGATGGATGGATAGATAGATAGATAGATAGATAGATAGATAGATAGATAGATAGATTGATAGAAAGACTGTATGCAATAACCATGGATGTCTGACAGTTGAAGCAGACTGGTGATGTCATTAAGGCTCTATTATGACACGTACAGCTTGGAAGCATAAATACTACAGCACGGCAGCCATTTATAGCCAGTCTCCATTGGAGATGGAAGTGGGCAGGAATGTACTGGCCTATCTTCCCAAGACGCCACAGCAGCCGGACAAATTGTATGTTCGACAGAATGGCTGTTTTATTCAGCCCATAAGGGTGACTACCCACTACAGTTTTTTTTTTTCACTGCGAAATTCGTAGCAGTTTTTTTTCTGCAGGGGTCTATGGGAATTGTAATGTTAAAATCGAAATCACGCAAATTCGCAATTTACCGCGAAATCGCGATTTTAACATTACAAGTCCCATAGACTCCTGCAGAAAAAAAAACGCTGCGAATTTCGCAGTGAAAAAAAACTGTAGTGGGTAGTCATCCTAAGGGGGAAACGGCGGCCTACAAAATCTGATTGGTCGCTGCTGCCACCATTTATGAAAAGGTCGGCTCAGTTCTTCCATGGATAAGAATAAGGTAGGTACATAGGCAGGCAGGTAGGTTCAGTTTTTGTAGGTTGAGGAATGCTTATGGGCAAGGCCTTATGTCTGAACGCTGGCGCATGAAATGGCAGAGAGGCCCGGCCCTGTGCATTCACTGATTATTGCCGTCAGCTGCTGTCTGCTTTCAAGCATGAATCAGGGGCTTCACACTTATCAACTGGCTTTGATTGTGGGTCACGCAGGTTGGTTGCAATGCCCTAGTATAAACGATACCTGGAACACAAGCCAGTCCTCAGGATGCATTCTAACTCAAGAGCACGATCACGTTGTGCCTGACCAATGTTTCCATCTTGGGTAATAGCACAGTCCTAAGCGATATGGAGTGGAGTTGGCATATGAGCTGGTCTGTGGTTTTGCTTCCAACAGTTTCTACCGCACGCAGATGCTCGGTGGATACAATGTTGCGCGCTGGGGAAAACCCCAGGAATAATCCACAGCAGGCAGGCAAGCAAAGTATAAATAAGGGGGGGATTGGTTAGCTGCCTGCAACTCTTGCTTGTACCCGAATAAGGTTTTGCCTGCAACGCGGCCTTGTACTGCTTGAGGCGACGTGACATTCATGCACAAGGCACAAGTGCTGGCAGGTTTCTGCGGGCACCCACAGTGCAGCGTTGCATTCTTGAAACCGTTGCTTGACCCTTTCCCTAAAATCAGGAAGATTCGCTTACACCTCTTATGGCTTATAATAGCCGTCTCCTGGGATAACAATAGCAATACTGAGAATAATGAAAATAAAACGCATCATAGGCTGAAGAAATTAAACGCTCGGCACGTCTTTTCTTCAGCCTTACATGACTATATATCTATATATGTATACATCCATATATTTGGGTAGAAATCCATAAAAATATATATCGATATATATGCATTTCTATATATTTATATAGATATTTATCTATACACAGAAACAGATAGATAGATAGATGGATGGATAGATAGATAGATAGATAGATAGATAGATAGATTGATAGAAAGACTGTATGCAATAACCATGGATGTCTGACAGTTGAAGCAGACTGGTGATGTCATTAAGGCTCTATTATGACACGTACAGCTTGGAAGCATAAATACTACAGCACGGCAGCCATTTATAGCCAGTCTCCATTGGAGATGGAAGTGGGCAGGAATGTACTGGCCTATCTTCCCAAGACGCCACAGCAGCCGGACAAATTGTATGTTCGACAGAATGGCTGTTTTATTCAGCCCATAAGGGTGACTACCCACTACAGTTTTTTTTTTTCACTGCGAAATTCGTAGCAGTTTTTTTTCTGCAGGGGTCTATGGGAATTGTAATGTTAAAATCGAAATCACGCAAATTCGCAATTTACCGCGAAATCGCGATTTTAACATTACAAGTCCCATAGACTCCTGCAGAAAAAAAAACGCTGCGAATTTCGCAGTGAAAAAAAACTGTAGTGGGTAGTCATCCTAAGGGGGAAACGGCGGCCTACAAAATCTGATTGGTCGCTGCTGCCACCATTTATGAAAAGGTCGGCTCAGTTCTTCCATGGATAAGAATAAGGTAGGTACATAGGCAGGCAGGTAGGTTCAGTTTTTGTAGGTTGAGGAATGCTTATGGGCAAGGCCTTATGTCTGAACGCTGGCGCATGAAATGGCAGAGAGGCCCGGCCCTGTGCATTCACTGATTATTGCCGTCAGCTGCTGTCTGCTTTCAAGCATGAATCAGGGGCTTCACACTTATCAACTGGCTTTGATTGTGGGTCACGCAGGTTGGTTGCAATGCCCTAGTATAAACGATACCTGGAACACAAGCCAGTCCTCAGGATGCATTCTAACTCAAGAGCACGATCACGTTGTGCCTGACCAATGTTTCCATCTTGGGTAATAGCACAGTCCTAAGCGATATGGAGTGGAGTTGGCATATGAGCTGGTCTGTGGTTTTGCTTCCAACAGTTTCCACCGCACGCAGATGCTCGGTGGATACAATGTTGCGCGCTGGGGAAAACCCCAGGAATAATCCACAGCAGGCAGGCAAGCAAAGTATAAATAAGGGGGGGATTGGTTAGCTGCCTGCAACTCTTGCTTGTACCCGAATAAGGTTTTGCCTGCAACGCGGCCTTGTACTGCTTGAGGCGACGTGACATTCATGCACAAGGCACAAGTGCTGGCAGGTTTCTGCGGGCACCCACAGTGCAGCGTTGCATTCTTGAAACCGTTGCTTGACCCTTTCCCTAAAATCAGGAAGATTCGCTTACACCTCTTATGGCTTATAATAGCCGTCTCCTGGGATAACAATAGCAATACTGAGAATAATGAAAATAAAACGCATCATAGGCTGAAGAAATTAAACGCTCGGCACGTCTTTTCTTCAGCCTTACATGACTATATATCTATATATGTATACATCCATATATTTGGGTAGAAATCCATAAAAATATATATCGATATATATGCATTTCTATATATTTATATAGATATTTATCTATACACAGAAACAGATAGATAGATAGATGGATAGATAGATAGATAGATAGATAGATAGATAGATAGATAGATAGATAGATAGATAGATAGATAGATAGATAGATAGATAGATTGATTGATAGAAAGACTGTATGCAATAACCCTGGATGTCTGACAGTTGAAGCAGACTGGTGATGTCATTAAGGCTCTATTATGACACGTACAGCTTGGAAGCATAAATACTACAGCACGGCAGCCATTTATAGCCAGTCTCCATTGGAGATGGAAGTGGGCAGGAATGTACTGGCCTATCTTCCCAAGACGCCACAGCAGCCGGACAAATTGTATGTTCGACAGAATGGCTGTTTTATTCAGCCCATAAGGGTGACTACCCACTACAGTTTTTTTTTTTCACTGCGAAATTCGTAGCAGTTTTTTTTCTGCAGGGGTCTATGGGAATTGTAATGTTAAAATCGAAATCACGCAAATTCGCAATTTACCGCGAAATCGCAATTTTAACATTACAAGTCCCATAGACTCCTGCAGAAAAAAAAACGCAGCGAATTTCGCAGTGAAAAAAAACTGTAGTGGGTAGTCATCCTAAGGGGGAAACGGCGGCCTACAAAATCTGATTGGTCGCTGCTGCCACCATTTATGAAAAGGTCGGCTCAGTTCTTCCATGGATAAGAATAAGGTAGGTACATAGGCAGGCAGGTAGGTTCAGTTTTTGTAGGTTGAGGAATGCTTATGGGCAAGGCCTTATGTCTGAACGCTGGCGCATGAAATGGCAGAGAGGCCCGGCCCTGTGCATTCACTGATTATTGCCGTCAGCTGCTGTCTGCTTTCAAGCATGAATCAGGGGCTTCACACTTATCAACTGGCTTTGATTGTGGGTCACGCAGGTTGGTTGCAATGCCCTAGTATAAACGATACCTGGAACACAAGCCAGTCCTCAGGATGCATTCTAACTCAAGAGCACGATCACGTTGTGCCTGACCAATGTTTCCATCTTGGGTAATAGCACAGTCCTAAGCGATATGGAGTGGAGTTGGCATATGAGCTGGTCTGTGGTTTTGCTTCCAACAGTTTCTACCGCACGCAGATGCTCGGTGGATACAATGTTGCGCGCTGGGGAAAACCCCAGGAATAATCCACAGCAGGCAGGCAAGCAAAGTATAAATAAGGGGGGGATTGGTTAGCTGCCTGCAACTCTTGCTTGTACCCGAATAAGGTTTTGCCTGCAACGCGGCCTAGTACTGCTTGAGGCGACGTGACATTCATGCACAAGGCACAAGTGCTGGCAGGTTTCTGCGGGCACCCACAGTGCAGCGTTGCATTCTTGAAACCGTTGCTTGACCCTTTCCCTAAAATCAGGAAGATTCGCTTACACCTCTTATGGCTTATAATAGCCGTCTCCTGGGATAACAATAGCAATACTGAGAATAATGAAAATAAAACGCATCATAGGCTGAAGAAATTAAACGCTCGGCACGTCTTTTCTTCAGCCTTACATGACTATATATCTATATATGTATACATCCATATATTTGGGTAGAAATCCATAAAAATATATATCGATATATATGCATTTCTATATATTTATATAGATATTTATCTATACACAGAAACAGATAGATAGATAGATGGATGGATAGATAGATAGATAGATAGATAGATTGATAGAAAGACTGTATGCAATAACCATGGATGTCTGACAGTTGAAGCAGACTGGTGATGTCATTAAGGCTCTATTATGACACGTACAGCTTGGAAGCATAAATACTACAGCACGGCAGCCATTTATAGCCAGTCTCCATTGGAGATGGAAGTGGGCAGGAATGTACTGGCCTATCTTCCCAAGACGCCACAGCAGCCGGACAAATTGTATGTTCGACAGAATGGCTGTTTTATTCAGCCCATAAGGGTGACTACCCACTACAGTTTTTTTTTTTCACTGCGAAATTCGTAGCAGTTTTTTTTCTGCAGGGGTCTATGGGAATTGTAATGTTAAAATCGAAATCACGCAAATTCGCAATTTACCGCGAAATCGCGATTTTAACATTACAAGTCCCATAGACTCCTGCAGAAAAAAAAACGCTGCGAATTTCGCAGTGAAAAAAAACTGTAGTGGGTAGTCATCCTAAGGGGGAAACGGCGGCCTACAAAATCTGATTGGTCGCTGCTGCCACCATTTATGAAAAGGTCGGCTCAGTTCTTCCATGGATAAGAATAAGGTAGGTACATAGGCAGGCAGGTAGGTTCAGTTTTTGTAGGTTGAGGAATGCTTATGGGCAAGGCCTTATGTCTGAACGCTGGCGCATGAAATGGCAGAGAGGCCCGGCCCTGTGCATTCACTGATTATTGCCGTCAGCTGCTGTCTGCTTTCAAGCATGAATCAGGGGCTTCACACTTATCAACTGGCTTTGATTGTGGGTCACGCAGGTTGGTTGCAATGCCCTAGTATAAACGATACCTGGAACACAAGCCAGTCCTCAGGATGCATTCTAACTCAAGAGCACGATCACGTTGTGCCTGACCAATGTTTCCATCTTGGGTAATAGCACAGTCCTAAGCGATATGGAGTGGAGTTGGCATATGAGCTGGTCTGTGGTTTTGCTTCCAACAGTTTCTACCGCTCGCAGATGCTCGGTGGATACAATGTTGCGCGCTGGGGAAAACCCCAGGAATAATCCACAGCAGGCAGGCAAGCAAAGTATAAATAAGGGGGGGATTGGTTAGCTGCCTGCAACTCTTGCTTGTACCCGAATAAGGTTTTGCCTGCAACGCGGCCTTGTACTGCTTGAGGCGACGTGACATTCATGCACAAGGCACAAGTGCTGGCAGGTTTCTGCGGGCACCCACAGTGCAGCGTTGCATTCTTGAAACCGTTGCTTGACCCTTTCCCTAAAATCAGGAAGATTCGCTTACACCTCTTATGGCTTATAATAGCCGTCTCCTGGGATAACAATAGCAATACTGAGAATAATGAAAATAAAACGCATCATAGGCTGAAGAAATTAAACGCTCGGCACGTCTTTTCTTCAGCCTTACATGACTATATATCTATATATGTATACATCCATATATTTGGGTAGAAATCCATAAAAATATATATCGATATATATGCATTTCTATATATTTATATAGATATTTATCTATACACAGAAACAGATAGATAGATAGATGGATGGATAGATAGATAGATAGATAGATAGATAGATAGATTGATAGAAAGACTGTATGCAATAACCATGGATGTCTGACAGTTGAAGCAGACTGGTGATGTCATTAAGGCTCTATTATGACACGTACAGCTTGGAAGCATAAATACTACAGCACGGCAGCCATTTATAGCCAGTCTCCATTGGAGATGGAAGTGGGCAGGAATGTACTGGCCTATCTTCCCAAGACGCCACAGCAGCCGGACAAATTGTATGTTCGACAGAATGGCTGTTTTATTCAGCCCATAAGGGTGACTACCCACTACAGTTTTTTTTTTTCACTGCGAAATTCGTAGCAGTTTTTTTTCTGCAGGGGTCTATGGGAATTGTAATGTTAAAATCGAAATCACGCAAATTCGCAATTTACCGCGAAATCGCGATTTTAACATTACAAGTCCCATAGACTCCTGCAGAAAAAAAAACGCTGCGAATTTCGCAGTGAAAAAAAACTGTAGTGGGTAGTCATCCTAAGGGGGAAACGGCGGCCTACAAAATCTGATTGGTCGCTGCTGCCACCATTTATGAAAAGGTCGGCTCAGTTCTTCCATGGATAAGAATAAGGTAGGTACATAGGCAGGCAGGTAGGTTCAGTTTTTGTAGGTTGAGGAATGCTTATGGGCAAGGCCTTATGTCTGAACGCTGGCGCATGAAATGGCAGAGAGGCCCGGCCCTGTGCATTCACTGATTATTGCCGTCAGCTGCTGTCTGCTTTCAAGCATGAATCAGGGGCTTCACACTTATCAACTGGCTTTGATTGTGGGTCACGCAGGTTGGTTGCAATGCCCTAGTATAAACGATACCTGGAACACAAGCCAGTCCTCAGGATGCATTCTAACTCAAGAGCACGATCACGTTGTGCCTGACCAATGTTTCCATCTTGGGTAATAGCACAGTCCTAAGCGATATGGAGTGGAGTTGGCATATGAGCTGGTCTGTGGTTTTGCTTCCAACAGTTTCTACCGCACGCAGATGCTCGGTGGATACAATGTTGCGCGCTGGGGAAAACCCCAGGAATAATCCACAGCAGGCAGGCAAGCAAAGTATAAATAAGGGGGGGATTGGTTAGCTGCCTGCAACTCTTGCTTGTACCCGAATAAGGTTTTGCCTGCAACGCGGCCTAGTACTGCTTGAGGCGACGTGACATTCATGCACAAGGCACAAGTGCTGGCAGGTTTCTGCGGGCACCCACAGTGCAGCGTTGCATTCTTGAAACCGTTGCTTGACCCTTTCCCTAAAATCAGGAAGATTCGCTTACACCTCTTATGGCTTATAATAGCCGTCTCCTGGGATAACAATAGCAATACTGAGAATAATGAAAATAAAACGCATCATAGGCTGAAGAAATTAAACGCTCGGCACGTCTTTTCTTCAGCCTTACATGACTATATATCTATATATGTATACATCCATATATTTGGGTAGAAATCCATAAAAATATATATCGATATATATGCATTTCTATATATTTATATAGATATTTATCTATACACAGAAACAGATAGATAGATAGATGGATGGATAGATAGATAGATAGATAGATAGATAGATAGATAGATAGATTGATAGAAAGACTGTATGCAATAACCATGGATGTCTGACAGTTGAAGCAGACTGGTGATGTCATTAAGGCTCTATTATGACACGTACAGCTTGGAAGCATAAATACTACAGCACGGCAGCCATTTATAGCCAGTCTCCATTGGAGATGGAAGTGGGCAGGAATGTACTGGCCTATCTTCCCAAGACGCCACAGCAGCCGGACAAATTGTATGTTCGACAGAATGGCTGTTTTATTCAGCCCATAAGGGTGACTACCCACTACAGTTTTTTTTTTTCACTGCGAAATTCGTAGCAGTTTTTTTTCTGCAGGGGTCTATGGGAATTGTAATGTTAAAATCGAAATCACGCAAATTCGCAATTTACCGCGAAATCGCGATTTTAACATTACAAGTCCCATAGACTCCTGCAGAAAAAAAAACGCTGCGAATTTCGCAGTGAAAAAAAACTGTAGTGGGTAGTCATCCTAAGGGGGAAACGGCGGCCTACAAAATCTGATTGGTCGCTGCTGCCACCATTTATGAAAAGGTCGGCTCAGTTCTTCCATGGATAAGAATAAGGTAGGTACATAGGCAGGCAGGTAGGTTCAGTTTTTGTAGGTTGAGGAATGCTTATGGGCAAGGCCTTATGTCTGAACGCTGGCGCATGAAATGGCAGAGAGGCCCGGCCCTGTGCATTCACTGATTATTGCCGTCAGCTGCTGTCTGCTTTCAAGCATGAATCAGGGGCTTCACACTTATCAACTGGCTTTGATTGTGGGTCACGCAGGTTGGTTGCAATGCCCTAGTATAAACGATACCTGGAACACAAGCCAGTCCTCAGGATGCATTCTAACTCAAGAGCACGATCACGTTGTGCCTGACCAATGTTTCCATCTTGGGTAATAGCACAGTCCTAAGCGATATGGAGTGGAGTTGGCATATGAGCTGGTCTGTGGTTTTGCTTCCAACAGTTTCCACCGCACGCAGATGCTCGGTGGATACAATGTTGCGCGCTGGGGAAAACCCCAGGAATAATCCACAGCAGGCAGGCAAGCAAAGTATAAATAAGGGGGGGATTGGTTAGCTGCCTGCAACTCTTGCTTGTACCCGAATAAGGTTTTGCCTGCAACGCGGCCTTGTACTGCTTGAGGCGACGTGACATTCATGCACAAGGCACAAGTGCTGGCAGGTTTCTGCGGGCACCCACAGTGCAGCGTTGCATTCTTGAAACCGTTGCTTGACCCTTTCCCTAAAATCAGGAAGATTCGCTTACACCTCTTATGGCTTATAATAGCCGTCTCCTGGGATAACAATAGCAATACTGAGAATAATGAAAATAAAACGCATCATAGGCTGAAGAAATTAAACGCTCGGCACGTCTTTTCTTCAGCCTTACATGACTATATATCTATATATGTATACATCCATATATTTGGGTAGAAATCCATAAAAATATATATCGATATATATGCATTTCTATATATTTATATAGATATTTATCTATACACAGAAACAGATAGATAGATAGATGGATGGATAGATAGATAGATAGATAGATAGATTGATAGAAAGACTGTATGCAATAACCATGGATGTCTGACAGTTGAAGCAGACTGGTGATGTCATTAAGGCTCTATTATGACACGTACAGCTTGGAAGCATAAATACTACAGCACGGCAGCCATTTATAGCCAGTCTCCATTGGAGATGGAAGTGGGCAGGAATGTACTGGCCTATCTTCCCAAGACGCCACAGCAGCCGGACAAATTGTATGTTCGACAGAATGGCTGTTTTATTCAGCCCATAAGGGTGACTACCCACTACAGTTTTTTTTTTTCACTGCGAAATTCGTAGCAGTTTTTTTTCTGCAGGGGTCTATGGGAATTGTAATGTTAAAATCGAAATCACGCAAATTCGCAATTTACCGCGAAATCGCGATTTTAACATTACAAGTCCCATAGACTCCTGCAGAAAAAAAAACGCTGCGAATTTCGCAGTGAAAAAAAACTGTAGTGGGTAGTCATCCTAAGGGGGAAACGGCGGCCTACAAAATCTGATTGGTCGCTGCTGCCACCATTTATGAAAAGGTCGGCTCAGTTCTTCCATGGATAAGAATAAGGTAGGTACATAGGCAGGCAGGTAGGTTCAGTTTTTGTAGGTTGAGGAATGCTTATGGGCAAGGCCTTATGTCTGAACGCTGGCGCATGAAATGGCAGAGAGGCCCGGCCCTGTGCATTCACTGATTATTGCCGTCAGCTGCTGTCTGCTTTCAAGCATGAATCAGGGGCTTCACACTTATCAACTGGCTTTGATTGTGGGTCACGCAGGTTGGTTGCAATGCCCTAGTATAAACGATACCTGGAACACAAGCCAGTCCTCAGGATGCATTCTAACTCAAGAGCACGATCACGTTGTGCCTGACCAATGTTTCCATCTTGGGTAATAGCACAGTCCTAAGCGATATGGAGTGGAGTTGGCATATGAGCTGGTCTGTGGTTTTGCTTCCAACAGTTTCCACCGCACGCAGATGCTCGGTGGATACAATGTTGCGCGCTGGGGAAAACCCCAGGAATAATCCACAGCAGGCAGGCAAGCAAAGTATAAATAAGGGGGGGATTGGTTAGCTGCCTGCAACTCTTGCTTGTACCCGAATAAGGTTTTGCCTGCAACGCGGCCTTGTACTGCTTGAGGCGACGTGACATTCATGCACAAGGCACAAGTGCTGGCAGGTTTCTGCGGGCACCCACAGTGCAGCGTTGCATTCTTGAAACCGTTGCTTGACCCTTTCCCTAAAATCAGGAAGATTCGCTTACACCTCTTATGGCTTATAATAGCCGTCTCCTGGGATAACAATAGCAATACTGAGAATAATGAAAATAAAACGCATCATAGGCTGAAGAAATTAAACGCTCGGCACGTCTTTTCTTCAGCCTTACATGACTATATATCTATATATGTATACATCCATATATTTGGGTAGAAATCCATAAAAATATATATCGATATATATGCATTTCTATATATTTATATAGATATTTATCTATACACAGAAACAGATAGATAGATAGATAGATGGATGGATAGATAGATAGATAGATAGATAGATAGATTGATAGAAAGACTGTATGCAATAACCATGGATGTCTGACAGTTGAAGCAGACTGGTGATGTCATTAAGGCTCTATTATGACACGTACAGCTTGGAAGCATAAATACTACAGCACGGCAGCCATTTATAGCCAGTCTCCATTGGAGATGGAAGTGGGCAGGAATGTACTGGCCTATCTTCCCAAGACGCCACAGCAGCCGGACAAATTGTATGTTCGACAGAATGGCTGTTTTATTCAGCCCATAAGGGTGACTACCCACTACAGTTTTTTTTTTTCACTGCGAAATTCGTAGCAGTTTTTTTTCTGCAGGGGTCTATGGGAATTGTAATGTTAAAATCGAAATCACGCAAATTCGCAATTTACCGCGAAATCGCGATTTTAACATTACAAGTCCCATAGACTCCTGCAGAAAAAAAAACGCTGCGAATTTCGCAGTGAAAAAAAACTGTAGTGGGTAGTCATCCTAAGGGGGAAACGGCGGCCTACAAAATCTGATTGGTCGCTGCTGCCACCATTTATGAAAAGGTCGGCTCAGTTCTTCCATGGATAAGAATAAGGTAGGTACATAGGCAGGCAGGTAGGTTCAGTTTTTGTAGGTTGAGGAATGCTTATGGGCAAGGCCTTATGTCTGAACGCTGGCGCATGAAATGGCAGAGAGGCCCGGCCCTGTGCATTCACTGATTATTGCCGTCAGCTGCTGTCTGCTTTCAAGCATGAATCAGGGGCTTCACACTTATCAACTGGCTTTGATTGTGGGTCACGCAGGTTGGTTGCAATGCCCTAGTATAAACGATACCTGGAACACAAGCCAGTCCTCAGGATGCATTCTAACTCAAGAGCACGATCACGTTGTGCCTGACCAATGTTTCCATCTTGGGTAATAGCACAGTCCTAAGCGATATGGAGTGGAGTTGGCATATGAGCTGGTCTGTGGTTTTGCTTCCAACAGTTTCTACCGCACGCAGATGCTCGGTGGATACAATGTTGCGCGCTGGGGAAAACCCCAGGAATAATCCACAGCAGGCAGGCAAGCAAAGTATAAATAAGGGGGGGATTGGTTAGCTGCCTGCAACTCTTGCTTGTACCCGAATAAGGTTTTGCCTGCAACGCGGCCTTGTACTGCTTGAGGCGACGTGACATTCATGCACAAGGCACAAGTGCTGGCAGGTTTCTGCGGGCACCCACAGTGCAGCGTTGCATTCTTGAAACCGTTGCTTGACCCTTTCCCTAAAATCAGGAAGATTCGCTTACACCTCTTATGGCTTATAATAGCCGTCTCCTGGGATAACAATAGCAATACTGAGAATAATGAAAATAAAACGCATCATAGGCTGAAGAAATTAAACGCTCGGCACGTCTTTTCTTCAGCCTTACATGACTATATATCTATATATGTATACATCCATATATTTGGGTAGAAATCCATAAAAATATATATCGATATATATGCATTTCTATATATTTATATAGATATTTATCTATACACAGAAACAGATAGATAGATAGATGGATGGATAGATAGATAGATAGATAGATAGATAGATAGATTGATAGAAAGACTGTATGCAATAACCATGGATGTCTGACAGTTGAAGCAGACTGGTGATGTCATTAAGGCTCTATTATGACACGTACAGCTTGGAAGCATAAATACTACAGCACGGCAGCCATTTATAGCCAGTCTCCATTGGAGATGGAAGTGGGCAGGAATGTACTGGCCTATCTTCCCAAGACGCCACAGCAGCCGGACAAATTGTATGTTCGACAGAATGGCTGTTTTATTCAGCCCATAAGGGTGACTACCCACTACAGTTTTTTTTTTTCACTGCGAAATTCGTAGCAGTTTTTTTTCTGCAGGGGTCTATGGGAATTGTAATGTTAAAATCGAAATCACGCAAATTCGCAATTTACCGCGAAATCGCGATTTTAACATTACAAGTCCCATAGACTCCTGCAGAAAAAAAAACGCTGCGAATTTCGCAGTGAAAAAAAACTGTAGTGGGTAGTCATCCTAAGGGGGAAACGGCGGCCTACAAAATCTGATTGGTCGCTGCTGCCACCATTTATGAAAAGGTCGGCTCAGTTCTTCCATGGATAAGAATAAGGTAGGTACATAGGCAGGCAGGTAGGTTCAGTTTTTGTAGGTTGAGGAATGCTTATGGGCAAGGCCTTATGTCTGAACGCTGGCGCATGAAATGGCAGAGAGGCCCGGCCCTGTGCATTCACTGATTATTGCCGTCAGCTGCTGTCTGCTTTCAAGCATGAATCAGGGGCTTCACACTTATCAACTGGCTTTGATTGTGGGTCACGCAGGTTGGTTGCAATGCCCTAGTATAAACGATACCTGGAACACAAGCCAGTCCTCAGGATGCATTCTAACTCAAGAGCACGATCACGTTGTGCCTGACCAATGTTTCCATCTTGGGTAATAGCACAGTCCTAAGCGATATGGAGTGGAGTTGGCATATGAGCTGGTCTGTGGTTTTGCTTCCAACAGTTTCTACCGCACGCAGATGCTCGGTGGATACAATGTTGCGCGCTGGGGAAAACCCCAGGAATAATCCACAGCAGGCAGGCAAGCAAAGTATAAATAAGGGGGGGATTGGTTAGCTGCCTGCAACTCTTGCTTGTACCCGAATAAGGTTTTGCCTGCAACGCGGCCTTGTACTGCTTGAGGCGACGTGACATTCATGCACAAGGCACAAGTGCTGGCAGGTTTCTGCGGGCACCCACAGTGCAGCGTTGCATTCTTGAAACCGTTGCTTGACCCTTTCCCTAAAATCAGGAAGATTCGCTTACACCTCTTATGGCTTATAATAGCCGTCTCCTGGGATAACAATAGCAATACTGAGAATAATGAAAATAAAACGCATCATAGGCTGAAGAAATTAAACGCTCGGCACGTCTTTTCTTCAGCCTTACATGACTATATATCTATATATGTATACATCCATATATTTGGGTAGAAATCCATAAAAATATATATCGATATATATGCATTTCTATATATTTATATAGATATTTATCTATACACAGAAACAGATAGATAGATAGATGGATGGATAGATAGATAGATAGATAGATAGATAGATAGATTGATAGAAAGACTGTATGCAATAACCATGGATGTCTGACAGTTGAAGCAGACTGGTGATGTCATTAAGGCTCTATTATGACACGTACAGCTTGGAAGCATAAATACTACAGCACGGCAGCCATTTATAGCCAGTCTCCATTGGAGATGGAAGTGGGCAGGAATGTACTGGCCTATCTTCCCAAGACGCCACAGCAGCCGGACAAATTGTATGTTCGACAGAATGGCTGTTTTATTCAGCCCATAAGGGTGACTACCCACTACAGTTTTTTTTTTTCACTGCGAAATTCGTAGCAGTTTTTTTTCTGCAGGGGTCTATGGGAATTGTAATGTTAAAATCGAAATCACGCAAATTCGCAATTTACCGCGAAATCGCGATTTTAACATTACAAGTCCCATAGACTCCTGCAGAAAAAAAAACGCTGCGAATTTCGCAGTGAAAAAAAACTGTAGTGGGTAGTCATCCTAAGGGGGAAACGGCGGCCTACAAAATCTGATTGGTCGCTGCTGCCACCATTTATGAAAAGGTCGGCTCAGTTCTTCCATGGATAAGAATAAGGTAGGTACATAGGCAGGCAGGTAGGTTCAGTTTTTGTAGGTTGAGGAATGCTTATGGGCAAGGCCTTATGTCTGAACGCTGGCGCATGAAATGGCAGAGAGGCCCGGCCCTGTGCATTCACTGATTATTGCCGTCAGCTGCTGTCTGCTTTCAAGCATGAATCAGGGGCTTCACACTTATCAACTGGCTTTGATTGTGGGTCACGCAGGTTGGTTGCAATGCCCTAGTATAAACGATACCTGGAACACAAGCCAGTCCTCAGGATGCATTCTAACTCAAGAGCACGATCACGTTGTGCCTGACCAATGTTTCCATCTTGGGTAATAGCACAGTCCTAAGCGATATGGAGTGGAGTTGGCATATGAGCTGGTCTGTGGTTTTGCTTCCAACAGTTTCTACCGCACGCAGATGCTCGGTGGATACAATGTTGCGCGCTGGGGAAAACCCCAGGAATAATCCACAGCAGGCAGGCAAGCAAAGTATAAATAAGGGGGGGATTGGTTAGCTGCCTGCAACTCTTGCTTGTACCCGAATAAGGTTTTGCCTGCAACGCGGCCTAGTACTGCTTGAGGCGACGTGACATTCATGCACAAGGCACAAGTGCTGGCAGGTTTCTGCGGGCACCCACAGTGCAGCGTTGCATTCTTGAAACCGTTGCTTGACCCTTTCCCTAAAATCAGGAAGATTCGCTTACACCTCTTATGGCTTATAATAGCCGTCTCCTGGGATAACAATAGCAATACTGAGAATAATGAAAATAAAACGCATCATAGGCTGAAGAAATTAAACGCTCGGCACGTCTTTTCTTCAGCCTTACATGACTATATATCTATATATGTATACATCCATATATTTGGGTAGAAATCCATAAAAATATATATCGATATATATGCATTTCTATATATTTATATAGATATTTATCTATACACAGAAACAGATAGATAGATAGATGGATGGATAGATAGATAGATAGATAGATAGATAGATAGATAGATTGATAGAAAGACTGTATGCAATAACCATGGATGTCTGACAGTTGAAGCAGACTGGTGATGTCATTAAGGCTCTATTATGACACGTACAGCTTGGAAGCATAAATACTACAGCACGGCAGCCATTTATAGCCAGTCTCCATTGGAGATGGAAGTGGGCAGGAATGTACTGGCCTATCTTCCCAAGACGCCACAGCAGCCGGACAAATTGTATGTTCGACAGAATGGCTGTTTTATTCAGCCCATAAGGGTGACTACCCACTACAGTTTTTTTTTTTCACTGCGAAATTCGTAGCAGTTTTTTTTCTGCAGGGGTCTATGGGAATTGTAATGTTAAAATCGAAATCACGCAAATTCGCAATTTACCGCGAAATCGCGATTTTAACATTACAAGTCCCATAGACTCCTGCAGAAAAAAAAACGCTGCGAATTTCGCAGTGAAAAAAAACTGTAGTGGGTAGTCATCCTAAGGGGGAAACGGCGGCCTACAAAATCTGATTGGTCGCTGCTGCCACCATTTATGAAAAGGTCGGCTCAGTTCTTCCATGGATAAGAATAAGGTAGGTACATAGGCAGGCAGGTAGGTTCAGTTTTTGTAGGTTGAGGAATGCTTATGGGCAAGGCCTTATGTCTGAACGCTGGCGCATGAAATGGCAGAGAGGCCCGGCCCTGTGCATTCACTGATTATTGCCGTCAGCTGCTGTCTGCTTTCAAGCATGAATCAGGGGCTTCACACTTATCAACTGGCTTTGATTGTGGGTCACGCAGGTTGGTTGCAATGCCCTAGTATAAACGATACCTGGAACACAAGCCAGTCCTCAGGATGCATTCTAACTCAAGAGCACGATCACGTTGTGCCTGACCAATGTTTCCATCTTGGGTAATAGCACAGTCCTAAGCGATATGGAGTGGAGTTGGCATATGAGCTGGTCTGTGGTTTTGCTTCCAACAGTTTCCACCGCACGCAGATGCTCGGTGGATACAATGTTGCGCGCTGGGGAAAACCCCAGGAATAATCCACAGCAGGCAGGCAAGCAAAGTATAAATAAGGGGGGGATTGGTTAGCTGCCTGCAACTCTTGCTTGTACCCGAATAAGGTTTTGCCTGCAACGCGGCCTTGTACTGCTTGAGGCGACGTGACATTCATGCACAAGGCACAAGTGCTGGCAGGTTTCTGCGGGCACCCACAGTGCAGCGTTGCATTCTTGAAACCGTTGCTTGACCCTTTCCCTAAAATCAGGAAGATTCGCTTACACCTCTTATGGCTTATAATAGCCGTCTCCTGGGATAACAATAGCAATACTGAGAATAATGAAAATAAAACGCATCATAGGCTGAAGAAATTAAACGCTCGGCACGTCTTTTCTTCAGCCTTACATGACTATATATCTATATATGTATACATCCATATATTTGGGTAGAAATCCATAAAAATATATATCGATATATATGCATTTCTATATATTTATATAGATATTTATCTATACACAGAAACAGATAGATAGATAGATGGATGGATAGATAGATAGATAGATAGATAGATTGATAGAAAGACTGTATGCAATAACCATGGATGTCTGACAGTTGAAGCAGACTGGTGATGTCATTAAGGCTCTATTATGACACGTACAGCTTGGAAGCATAAATACTACAGCACGGCAGCCATTTATAGCCAGTCTCCATTGGAGATGGAAGTGGGCAGGAATGTACTGGCCTATCTTCCCAAGACGCCACAGCAGCCGGACAAATTGTATGTTCGACAGAATGGCTGTTTTATTCAGCCCATAAGGGTGACTACCCACTACAGTTTTTTTTTTTCACTGCGAAATTCGTAGCAGTTTTTTTTCTGCAGGGGTCTATGGGAATTGTAATGTTAAAATCGAAATCACGCAAATTCGCAATTTACCGCGAAATCGCGATTTTAACATTACAAGTCCCATAGACTCCTGCAGAAAAAAAAACGCTGCGAATTTCGCAGTGAAAAAAAACTGTAGTGGGTAGTCATCCTAAGGGGGAAACGGCGGCCTACAAAATCTGATTGGTCGCTGCTGCCACCATTTATGAAAAGGTCGGCTCAGTTCTTCCATGGATAAGAATAAGGTAGGTACATAGGCAGGCAGGTAGGTTCAGTTTTTGTAGGTTGAGGAATGCTTATGGGCAAGGCCTTATGTCTGAACGCTGGCGCATGAAATGGCAGAGAGGCCCGGCCCTGTGCATTCACTGATTATTGCCGTCAGCTGCTGTCTGCTTTCAAGCATGAATCAGGGGCTTCACACTTATCAACTGGCTTTGATTGTGGGTCACGCAGGTTGGTTGCAATGCCCTAGTATAAACGATACCTGGAACACAAGCCAGTCCTCAGGATGCATTCTAACTCAAGAGCACGATCACGTTGTGCCTGACCAATGTTTCCATCTTGGGTAATAGCACAGTCCTAAGCGATATGGAGTGGAGTTGGCATATGAGCTGGTCTGTGGTTTTGCTTCCAACAGTTTCCACCGCACGCAGATGCTCGGTGGATACAATGTTGCGCGCTGGGGAAAACCCCAGGAATAATCCACAGCAGGCAGGCAAGCAAAGTATAAATAAGGGGGGGATTGGTTAGCTGCCTGCAACTCTTGCTTGTACCCGAATAAGGTTTTGCCTGCAACGCGGCCTTGTACTGCTTGAGGCGACGTGACATTCATGCACAAGGCACAAGTGCTGGCAGGTTTCTGCGGGCACCCACAGTGCAGCGTTGCATTCTTGAAACCGTTGCTTGACCCTTTCCCTAAAATCAGGAAGATTCGCTTACACCTCTTATGGCTTATAATAGCCGTCTCCTGGGATAACAATAGCAATACTGAGAATAATGAAAATAAAACGCATCATAGGCTGAAGAAATTAAACGCTCGGCACGTCTTTTCTTCAGCCTTACATGACTATATATCTATATATGTATACATCCATATATTTGGGTAGAAATCCATAAAAATATATATCGATATATATGCATTTCTATATATTTATATAGATATTTATCTATACACAGAAACAGATAGATAGATAGATAGATGGATGGATAGATAGATAGATAGATAGATAGATAGATTGATAGAAAGACTGTATGCAATAACCATGGATGTCTGACAGTTGAAGCAGACTGGTGATGTCATTAAGGCTCTATTATGACACGTACAGCTTGGAAGCATAAATACTACAGCACGGCAGCCATTTATAGCCAGTCTCCATTGGAGATGGAAGTGGGCAGGAATGTACTGGCCTATCTTCCCAAGACGCCACAGCAGCCGGACAAATTGTATGTTCGACAGAATGGCTGTTTTATTCAGCCCATAAGGGTGACTACCCACTACAGTTTTTTTTTTTCACTGCGAAATTCGTAGCAGTTTTTTTTCTGCAGGGGTCTATGGGAATTGTAATGTTAAAATCGAAATCACGCAAATTCGCAATTTACCGCGAAATCGCGATTTTAACATTACAAGTCCCATAGACTCCTGCAGAAAAAAAAACGCTGCGAATTTCGCAGTGAAAAAAAACTGTAGTGGGTAGTCATCCTAAGGGGGAAACGGCGGCCTACAAAATCTGATTGGTCGCTGCTGCCACCATTTATGAAAAGGTCGGCTCAGTTCTTCCATGGATAAGAATAAGGTAGGTACATAGGCAGGCAGGTAGGTTCAGTTTTTGTAGGTTGAGGAATGCTTATGGGCAAGGCCTTATGTCTGAACGCTGGCGCATGAAATGGCAGAGAGGCCCGGCCCTGTGCATTCACTGATTATTGCCGTCAGCTGCTGTCTGCTTTCAAGCATGAATCAGGGGCTTCACACTTATCAACTGGCTTTGATTGTGGGTCACGCAGGTTGGTTGCAATGCCCTAGTATAAACGATACCTGGAACACAAGCCAGTCCTCAGGATGCATTCTAACTCAAGAGCACGATCACGTTGTGCCTGACCAATGTTTCCATCTTGGGTAATAGCACAGTCCTAAGCGATATGGAGTGGAGTTGGCATATGAGCTGGTCTGTGGTTTTGCTTCCAACAGTTTCTACCGCACGCAGATGCTCGGTGGATACAATGTTGCGCGCTGGGGAAAACCCCAGGAATAATCCACAGCAGGCAGGCAAGCAAAGTATAAATAAGGGGGGGATTGGTTAGCTGCCTGCAACTCTTGCTTGTACCCGAATAAGGTTTTGCCTGCAACGCGGCCTTGTACTGCTTGAGGCGACGTGACATTCATGCACAAGGCACAAGTGCTGGCAGGTTTCTGCGGGCACCCACAGTGCAGCGTTGCATTCTTGAAACCGTTGCTTGACCCTTTCCCTAAAATCAGGAAGATTCGCTTACACCTCTTATGGCTTATAATAGCCGTCTCCTGGGATAACAATAGCAATACTGAGAATAATGAAAATAAAACGCATCATAGGCTGAAGAAATTAAACGCTCGGCACGTCTTTTCTTCAGCCTTACATGACTATATATCTATATATGTATACATCCATATATTTGGGTAGAAATCCATAAAAATATATATCGATATATATGCATTTCTATATATTTATATAGATATTTATCTATACACAGAAACAGATAGATAGATAGATGGATGGATAGATAGATAGATAGATAGATAGATAGATAGATAGATTGATAGAAAGACTGTATGCAATAACCATGGATGTCTGACAGTTGAAGCAGACTGGTGATGTCATTAAGGCTCTATTATGACACGTACAGCTTGGAAGCATAAATACTACAGCACGGCAGCCATTTATAGCCAGTCTCCATTGGAGATGGAAGTGGGCAGGAATGTACTGGCCTATCTTCCCAAGACGCCACAGCAGCCGGACAAATTGTATGTTCGACAGAATGGCTGTTTTATTCAGCCCATAAGGGTGACTACCCACTACAGTTTTTTTTTTTCACTGCGAAATTCGTAGCAGTTTTTTTTCTGCAGGGGTCTATGGGAATTGTAATGTTAAAATCGAAATCACGCAAATTCGCAATTTACCGCGAAATCGCGATTTTAACATTACAAGTCCCATAGACTCCTGCAGAAAAAAAAACGCTGCGAATTTCGCAGTGAAAAAAAACTGTAGTGGGTAGTCATCCTAAGGGGGAAACGGCGGCCTACAAAATCTGATTGGTCGCTGCTGCCACCATTTATGAAAAGGTCGGCTCAGTTCTTCCATGGATAAGAATAAGGTAGGTACATAGGCAGGCAGGTAGGTTCAGTTTTTGTAGGTTGAGGAATGCTTATGGGCAAGGCCTTATGTCTGAACGCTGGCGCATGAAATGGCAGAGAGGCCCGGCCCTGTGCATTCACTGATTATTGCCGTCAGCTGCTGTCTGCTTTCAAGCATGAATCAGGGGCTTCACACTTATCAACTGGCTTTGATTGTGGGTCACGCAGGTTGGTTGCAATGCCCTAGTATAAACGATACCTGGAACACAAGCCAGTCCTCAGGATGCATTCTAACTCAAGAGCACGATCACGTTGTGCCTGACCAATGTTTCCATCTTGGGTAATAGCACAGTCCTAAGCGATATGGAGTGGAGTTGGCATATGAGCTGGTCTGTGGTTTTGCTTCCAACAGTTTCTACCGCACGCAGATGCTCGGTGGATACAATGTTGCGCGCTGGGGAAAACCCCAGGAATAATCCACAGCAGGCAGGCAAGCAAAGTATAAATAAGGGGGGGATTGGTTAGCTGCCTGCAACTCTTGCTTGTACCCGAATAAGGTTTTGCCTGCAACGCGGCCTTGTACTGCTTGAGGCGACGTGACATTCATGCACAAGGCACAAGTGCTGGCAGGTTTCTGCGGGCACCCACAGTGCAGCGTTGCATTCTTGAAACCGTTGCTTGACCCTTTCCCTAAAATCAGGAAGATTCGCTTACACCTCTTATGGCTTATAATAGCCGTCTCCTGGGATAACAATAGCAATACTGAGAATAATGAAAATAAAACGCATCATAGGCTGAAGAAATTAAACGCTCGGCACGTCTTTTCTTCAGCCTTACATGACTATATATCTATATATGTATACATCCATATATTTGGGTAGAAATCCATAAAAATATATATCGATATATATGCATTTCTATATATTTATATAGATATTTATCTATACACAGAAACAGATAGATAGATAGATGGATGGATAGATAGATAGATAGATAGATAGATTGATAGAAAGACTGTATGCAATAACCATGGATGTCTGACAGTTGAAGCAGACTGGTGATGTCATTAAGGCTCTATTATGACACGTACAGCTTGGAAGCATAAATACTACAGCACGGCAGCCATTTATAGCCAGTCTCCATTGGAGATGGAAGTGGGCAGGAATGTACTGGCCTATCTTCCCAAGACGCCACAGCAGCCGGACAAATTGTATGTTCGACAGAATGGCTGTTTTATTCAGCCCATAAGGGTGACTACCCACTACAGTTTTTTTTTTTCACTGCGAAATTCGTAGCAGTTTTTTTTCTGCAGGGGTCTATGGGAATTGTAATGTTAAAATCGAAATCACGCAAATTCGCAATTTACCGCGAAATCGCGATTTTAACATTACAAGTCCCATAGACTCCTGCAGAAAAAAAAACGCTGCGAATTTCGCAGTGAAAAAAAACTGTAGTGGGTAGTCATCCTAAGGGGGAAACGGCGGCCTACAAAATCTGATTGGTCGCTGCTGCCACCATTTATGAAAAGGTCGGCTCAGTTCTTCCATGGATAAGAATAAGGTAGGTACATAGGCAGGCAGGTAGGTTCAGTTTTTGTAGGTTGAGGAATGCTTATGGGCAAGGCCTTATGTCTGAACGCTGGCGCATGAAATGGCAGAGAGGCCCGGCCCTGTGCATTCACTGATTATTGCCGTCAGCTGCTGTCTGCTTTCAAGCATGAATCAGGGGCTTCACACTTATCAACTGGCTTTGATTGTGGGTCACGCAGGTTGGTTGCAATGCCCTAGTATAAACGATACCTGGAACACAAGCCAGTCCTCAGGATGCATTCTAACTCAAGAGCACGATCACGTTGTGCCTGACCAATGTTTCCATCTTGGGTAATAGCACAGTCCTAAGCGATATGGAGTGGAGTTGGCATATGAGCTGGTCTGTGGTTTTGCTTCCAACAGTTTCCACCGCACGCAGATGCTCGGTGGATACAATGTTGCGCGCTGGGGAAAACCCCAGGAATAATCCACAGCAGGCAGGCAAGCAAAGTATAAATAAGGGGGGGATTGGTTAGCTGCCTGCAACTCTTGCTTGTACCCGAATAAGGTTTTGCCTGCAACGCGGCCTTGTACTGCTTGAGGCGACGTGACATTCATGCACAAGGCACAAGTGCTGGCAGGTTTCTGCGGGCACCCACAGTGCAGCGTTGCATTCTTGAAACCGTTGCTTGACCCTTTCCCTAAAATCAGGAAGATTCGCTTACACCTCTTATGGCTTATAATAGCCGTCTCCTGGGATAACAATAGCAATACTGAGAATAATGAAAATAAAACGCATCATAGGCTGAAGAAATTAAACGCTCGGCACGTCTTTTCTTCAGCCTTACATGACTATATATCTATATATGTATACATCCATATATTTGGGTAGAAATCCATAAAAATATATATCGATATATATGCATTTCTATATATTTATATAGATATTTATCTATACACAGAAACAGATAGATAGATAGATGGATGGATAGATAGATAGATAGATAGATAGATAGATAGATAGATAGATTGATAGAAAGACTGTATGCAATAACCATGGATGTCTGACAGTTGAAGCAGACTGGTGATGTCATTAAGGCTCTATTATGACACGTACAGCTTGGAAGCATAAATACTACAGCACGGCAGCCATTTATAGCCAGTCTCCATTGGAGATGGAAGTGGGCAGGAATGTACTGGCCTATCTTCCCAAGACGCCACAGCAGCCGGACAAATTGTATGTTCGACAGAATGGCTGTTTTATTCAGCCCATAAGGGTGACTACCCACTACAGTTTTTTTTTTTCACTGCGAAATTCGTAGCAGTTTTTTTTCTGCAGGGGTCTATGGGAATTGTAATGTTAAAATCGAAATCACGCAAATTCGCAATTTACCGCGAAATCGCGATTTTAACATTACAAGTCCCATAGACTCCTGCAGAAAAAAAAACGCTGCGAATTTCGCAGTGAAAAAAAACTGTAGTGGGTAGTCATCCTAAGGGGGAAACGGCGGCCTACAAAATCTGATTGGTCGCTGCTGCCACCATTTATGAAAAGGTCGGCTCAGTTCTTCCATGGATAAGAATAAGGTAGGTACATAGGCAGGCAGGTAGGTTCAGTTTTTGTAGGTTGAGGAATGCTTATGGGCAAGGCCTTATGTCTGAACGCTGGCGCATGAAATGGCAGAGAGGCCCGGCCCTGTGCATTCACTGATTATTGCCGTCAGCTGCTGTCTGCTTTCAAGCATGAATCAGGGGCTTCACACTTATCAACTGGCTTTGATTGTGGGTCACGCAGGTTGGTTGCAATGCCCTAGTATAAACGATACCTGGAACACAAGCCAGTCCTCAGGATGCATTCTAACTCAAGAGCACGATCACGTTGTGCCTGACCAATGTTTCCATCTTGGGTAATAGCACAGTCCTAAGCGATATGGAGTGGAGTTGGCATATGAGCTGGTCTGTGGTTTTGCTTCCAACAGTTTCCACCGCACGCAGATGCTCGGTGGATACAATGTTGCGCGCTGGGGAAAACCCCAGGAATAATCCACAGCAGGCAGGCAAGCAAAGTATAAATAAGGGGGGGATTGGTTAGCTGCCTGCAACTCTTGCTTGTACCCGAATAAGGTTTTGCCTGCAACGCGGCCTTGTACTGCTTGAGGCGACGTGACATTCATGCACAAGGCACAAGTGCTGGCAGGTTTCTGCGGGCACCCACAGTGCAGCGTTGCATTCTTGAAACCGTTGCTTGACCCTTTCCCTAAAATCAGGAAGATTCGCTTACACCTCTTATGGCTTATAATAGCCGTCTCCTGGGATAACAATAGCAATACTGAGAATAATGAAAATAAAACGCATCATAGGCTGAAGAAATTAAACGCTCGGCACGTCTTTTCTTCAGCCTTACATGACTATATATCTATATATGTATACATCCATATATTTGGGTAGAAATCCATAAAAATATATATCGATATATATGCATTTCTATATATTTATATAGATATTTATCTATACACAGAAACAGATAGATAGATAGATGGATAGATAGATAGATAGATAGATAGATAGATAGATAGATAGATAGATAGATAGATAGATAGATTGATTGATAGAAAGACTGTATGCAATAACCCTGGATGTCTGACAGTTGAAGCAGACTGGTGATGTCATTAAGGCTCTATTATGACACGTACAGCTTGGAAGCATAAATACTACAGCACGGCAGCCATTTATAGCCAGTCTCCATTGGAGATGGAAGTGGGCAGGAATGTACTGGCCTATCTTCCCAAGACGCCACAGCAGCCGGACAAATTGTATGTTCGACAGAATGGCTGTTTTATTCAGCCCATAAGGGTGACTACCCACTACAGTTTTTTTTTTTCACTGCGAAATTCGTAGCAGTTTTTTTTCTGCAGGGGTCTATGGGAATTGTAATGTTAAAATCGAAATCACGCAAATTCGCAATTTACCGCGAAATCGCAATTTTAACATTACAAGTCCCATAGACTCCTGCAGAAAAAAAAACGCTGCGAATTTCGCAGTGAAAAAAAACTGTAGTGGGTAGTCATCCTAAGGGGGAAACGGCGGCCTACAAAATCTGATTGGTCGCTGCTGCCACCATTTATGAAAAGGTCGGCTCAGTTCTTCCATGGATAAGAATAAGGTAGGTACATAGGCAGGCAGGTAGGTTCAGTTTTTGTAGGTTGAGGAATGCTTATGGGCAAGGCCTTATGTCTGAACGCTGGCGCATGAAATGGCAGAGAGGCCCGGCCCTGTGCATTCACTGATTATTGCCGTCAGCTGCTGTCTGCTTTCAAGCATGAATCAGGGGCTTCACACTTATCAACTGGCTTTGATTGTGGGTCACGCAGGTTGGTTGCAATGCCCTAGTATAGACGATACCTGGAACACAAGCCAGTCCTCAGGATGCATTCTAACTCAAGAGCACGATCACGTTGTGCCTGACCAATGTTTCCATCTTGGGTAATAGCACAGTCCTAAGCGATATGGAGTGGAGTTGGCATATGAGCTGGTCTGTGGTTTTGCTTCCAACAGTTTCTACCGCACGCAGATGCTCGGTGGATACAATGTTGCGCGCTGGGGAAAACCCCAGGAATAATCCACAGCAGGCAGGCAAGCAAAGTATAAATAAGGGGGGGATTGGTTAGCTGCCTGCAACTCTTGCTTGTACCCGAATAAGGTTTTGCCTGCAACGCGGCCTAGTACTGCTTGAGGCGACGTGACATTCATGCACAAGGCACAAGTGCTGGCAGGTTTCTGCGGGCACCCACAGTGCAGCGTTGCATTCTTGAAACCGTTGCTTGACCCTTTCCCTAAAATCAGGAAGATTCGCTTACACCTCTTATGGCTTATAATAGCCGTCTCCTGGGATAACAATAGCAATACTGAGAATAATGAAAATAAAACGCATCATAGGCTGAAGAAATTAAACGCTCGGCACGTCTTTTCTTCAGCCTTACATGACTATATATCTATATATGTATACATCCATATATTTGGGTAGAAATCCATAAAAATATATATCGATATATATGCATTTCTATATATTTATATAGATATTTATCTATACACAGAAACAGATAGATAGATAGATGGATGGATAGATAGATAGATAGATAGATAGATTGATAGAAAGACTGTATGCAATAACCATGGATGTCTGACAGTTGAAGCAGACTGGTGATGTCATTAAGGCTCTATTATGACACGTACAGCTTGGAAGCATAAATACTACAGCACGGCAGCCATTTATAGCCAGTCTCCATTGGAGATGGAAGTGGGCAGGAATGTACTGGCCTATCTTCCCAAGACGCCACAGCAGCCGGACAAATTGTATGTTCGACAGAATGGCTGTTTTATTCAGCCCATAAGGGTGACTACCCACTACAGTTTTTTTTTTTCACTGCGAAATTCGTAGCAGTTTTTTTTCTGCAGGGGTCTATGGGAATTGTAATGTTAAAATCGAAATCACGCAAATTCGCAATTTACCGCGAAATCGCGATTTTAACATTACAAGTCCCATAGACTCCTGCAGAAAAAAAAACGCTGCGAATTTCGCAGTGAAAAAAAACTGTAGTGGGTAGTCATCCTAAGGGGGAAACGGCGGCCTACAAAATCTGATTGGTCGCTGCTGCCACCATTTATGAAAAGGTCGGCTCAGTTCTTCCATGGATAAGAATAAGGTAGGTACATAGGCAGGCAGGTAGGTTCAGTTTTTGTAGGTTGAGGAATGCTTATGGGCAAGGCCTTATGTCTGAACGCTGGCGCATGAAATGGCAGAGAGGCCCGGCCCTGTGCATTCACTGATTATTGCCGTCAGCTGCTGTCTGCTTTCAAGCATGAATCAGGGGCTTCACACTTATCAACTGGCTTTGATTGTGGGTCACGCAGGTTGGTTGCAATGCCCTAGTATAAACGATACCTGGAACACAAGCCAGTCCTCAGGATGCATTCTAACTCAAGAGCACGATCACGTTGTGCCTGACCAATGTTTCCATCTTGGGTAATAGCACAGTCCTAAGCGATATGGAGTGGAGTTGGCATATGAGCTGGTCTGTGGTTTTGCTTCCAACAGTTTCTACCGCTCGCAGATGCTCGGTGGATACAATGTTGCGCGCTGGGGAAAACCCCAGGAATAATCCACAGCAGGCAGGCAAGCAAAGTATAAATAAGGGGGGGATTGGTTAGCTGCCTGCAACTCTTGCTTGTACCCGAATAAGGTTTTGCCTGCAACGCGGCCTTGTACTGCTTGAGGCGACGTGACATTCATGCACAAGGCACAAGTGCTGGCAGGTTTCTGCGGGCACCCACAGTGCAGCGTTGCATTCTTGAAACCGTTGCTTGACCCTTTCCCTAAAATCAGGAAGATTCGCTTACACCTCTTATGGCTTATAATAGCCGTCTCCTGGGATAACAATAGCAATACTGAGAATAATGAAAATAAAACGCATCATAGGCTGAAGAAATTAAACGCTCGGCACGTCTTTTCTTCAGCCTTACATGACTATATATCTATATATGTATACATCCATATATTTGGGTAGAAATCCATAAAAATATATATCGATATATATGCATTTCTATATATTTATATAGATATTTATCTATACACAGAAACAGATAGATAGATAGATGGATGGATAGATAGATAGATAGATAGATAGATAGATAGATAGATAGATTGATAGAAAGACTGTATGCAATAACCATGGATGTCTGACAGTTGAAGCAGACTGGTGATGTCATTAAGGCTCTATTATGACACGTACAGCTTGGAAGCATAAATACTACAGCACGGCAGCCATTTATAGCCAGTCTCCATTGGAGATGGAAGTGGGCAGGAATGTACTGGCCTATCTTCCCAAGACGCCACAGCAGCCGGACAAATTGTATGTTCGACAGAATGGCTGTTTTATTCAGCCCATAAGGGTGACTACCCACTACAGTTTTTTTTTTTCACTGCGAAATTCGTAGCAGTTTTTTTTCTGCAGGGGTCTATGGGAATTGTAATGTTAAAATCGAAATCACGCAAATTCGCAATTTACCGCGAAATCGCGATTTTAACATTACAAGTCCCATAGACTCCTGCAGAAAAAAAAACGCTGCGAATTTCGCAGTGAAAAAAAACTGTAGTGGGTAGTCATCCTAAGGGGGAAACGGCGGCCTACAAAATCTGATTGGTCGCTGCTGCCACCATTTATGAAAAGGTCGGCTCAGTTCTTCCATGGATAAGAATAAGGTAGGTACATAGGCAGGCAGGTAGGTTCAGTTTTTGTAGGTTGAGGAATGCTTATGGGCAAGGCCTTATGTCTGAACGCTGGCGCATGAAATGGCAGAGAGGCCCGGCCCTGTGCATTCACTGATTATTGCCGTCAGCTGCTGTCTGCTTTCAAGCATGAATCAGGGGCTTCACACTTATCAACTGGCTTTGATTGTGGGTCACGCAGGTTGGTTGCAATGCCCTAGTATAAACGATACCTGGAACACAAGCCAGTCCTCAGGATGCATTCTAACTCAAGAGCACGATCACGTTGTGCCTGACCAATGTTTCCATCTTGGGTAATAGCACAGTCCTAAGCGATATGGAGTGGAGTTGGCATATGAGCTGGTCTGTGGTTTTGCTTCCAACAGTTTCTACCGCACGCAGATGCTCGGTGGATACAATGTTGCGCGCTGGGGAAAACCCCAGGAATAATCCACAGCAGGCAGGCAAGCAAAGTATAAATAAGGGGGGGATTGGTTAGCTGCCTGCAACTCTTGCTTGTACCCGAATAAGGTTTTGCCTGCAACGCGGCCTAGTACTGCTTGAGGCGACGTGACATTCATGCACAAGGCACAAGTGCTGGCAGGTTTCTGCGGGCACCCACAGTGCAGCGTTGCATTCTTGAAACCGTTGCTTGACCCTTTCCCTAAAATCAGGAAGATTCGCTTACACCTCTTATGGCTTATAATAGCCGTCTCCTGGGATAACAATAGCAATACTGAGAATAATGAAAATAAAACGCATCATAGGCTGAAGAAATTAAACGCTCGGCACGTCTTTTCTTCAGCCTTACATGACTATATATCTATATATGTATACATCCATATATTTGGGTAGAAATCCATAAAAATATATATCGATATATATGCATTTCTATATATTTATATAGATATTTATCTATACACAGAAACAGATAGATAGATAGATGGATGGATAGATAGATAGATAGATAGATAGATAGATAGATAGATAGATTGATAGAAAGACTGTATGCAATAACCATGGATGTCTGACAGTTGAAGCAGACTGGTGATGTCATTAAGGCTCTATTATGACACGTACAGCTTGGAAGCATAAATACTACAGCACGGCAGCCATTTATAGCCAGTCTCCATTGGAGATGGAAGTGGGCAGGAATGTACTGGCCTATCTTCCCAAGACGCCACAGCAGCCGGACAAATTGTATGTTCGACAGAATGGCTGTTTTATTCAGCCCATAAGGGTGACTACCCACTACAGTTTTTTTTTTTCACTGCGAAATTCGTAGCAGTTTTTTTTCTGCAGGGGTCTATGGGAATTGTAATGTTAAAATCGAAATCACGCAAATTCGCAATTTACCGCGAAATCGCGATTTTAACATTACAAGTCCCATAGACTCCTGCAGAAAAAAAAACGCTGCGAATTTCGCAGTGAAAAAAAACTGTAGTGGGTAGTCATCCTAAGGGGGAAACGGCGGCCTACAAAATCTGATTGGTCGCTGCTGCCACCATTTATGAAAAGGTCGGCTCAGTTCTTCCATGGATAAGAATAAGGTAGGTACATAGGCAGGCAGGTAGGTTCAGTTTTTGTAGGTTGAGGAATGCTTATGGGCAAGGCCTTATGTCTGAACGCTGGCGCATGAAATGGCAGAGAGGCCCGGCCCTGTGCATTCACTGATTATTGCCGTCAGCTGCTGTCTGCTTTCAAGCATGAATCAGGGGCTTCACACTTATCAACTGGCTTTGATTGTGGGTCACGCAGGTTGGTTGCAATGCCCTAGTATAAACGATACCTGGAACACAAGCCAGTCCTCAGGATGCATTCTAACTCAAGAGCACGATCACGTTGTGCCTGACCAATGTTTCCATCTTGGGTAATAGCACAGTCCTAAGCGATATGGAGTGGAGTTGGCATATGAGCTGGTCTGTGGTTTTGCTTCCAACAGTTTCCACCGCACGCAGATGCTCGGTGGATACAATGTTGCGCGCTGGGGAAAACCCCAGGAATAATCCACAGCAGGCAGGCAAGCAAAGTATAAATAAGGGGGGGATTGGTTAGCTGCCTGCAACTCTTGCTTGTACCCGAATAAGGTTTTGCCTGCAAC